>NW_028270142.1:123407102-123557385 GCF_037043375.1 Chiloscyllium plagiosum | reverse complement strand
GCCCTCGAAGCGGCTGCAGGGGGGACGAGACTGTCACACACCTCCTTCTGGAATGTGCCCACGCAGAAGAAGTCTGGAGAGGAATGCAGTGGTGTTTGTCGAGGTTCGTCCCGAGCAGCGCCGTGACGCGGGACTCCGTGCTCTACGGCCTGTTCCCCGGGACGCACACCGAGACGAACATCAACTGTGCCTGGAGGATCATCAACTCAGTGAAGGACGCTCTCTGGGCGGTCCGAAACCTGTTGATCTTCCAGCTGAAGGAGTTGACCCCAACTGAGTGTTGCAGACTGGCACATTCCAAGGTCCAGGACTACATGTTGAGAGACGCACTGAAGTTTGGGGCAGCGCGGTGGGGAAAGACCACCATGTAACATCTGCCTGCCTAAGAAGAACAGGGGGCCCACGCAGTCATTTGGGCTCTGCTGATGCCTCAGCTAAATATATGGACATATGATTGATAAACGTACAGACCTGTATATAAAAAAATGATAAATTCTGATCTCTGTGTGTAAATGTTTACGTATGTATGGCATGACCAACTGTACAGACCATCAAATTATTTTATGAATAAAGTATATTTTTGAAATAAAAAAAAAATGATTGGTTTCAGTTTGATTTAATTCTGTAGCTTGTCACCTCATACCTGATGAAGGGCTTATGCCAGAAATGTCGATTCTCCTGCTCCTTGAATGCTACCTGATTGGTTGTGCTTTTCCAGCATCACATTCTCGACTCTGATCACTGGCATCTGCTGTCCTCACTTTCTCCACAGCTGGAATAAGTTCAGCATCAACCATTTGGTGTGGGCCTGAAGTAACACCAGCTAAATATGTCAGATTTCTTCTTCCAAAATGATCCTTGAAACCATTTGGGTTTTTATTTAAATCATCAATTTAAATCATCAATCACAGTTTATGTTCATTTAACATGAGAAGAAATATTACCTTTTCTTCTGAAAACAAATACATTAAAAACAAAACACTGCGGATGCTGGAAATCTGAAACAAAACACCGAAAATGCTGGAGAAACTCAGCAGGTCTGTCAGTATCTACAGAGACAGGAAAAGAATTAATGTTTCTAATCTAGTATCATTCTTCATTGGGCTGTTTTTTTCACTATTTTAATAACTTGAAGCCTTTCCTCTTGCTTAACACAAATATTTCACTTTACTAACGGAGTTCCAATACATTCATTTCTCAGCTGAACCACTAAAGGGGAACATGCCAACAGGAGTCTGTAACTGCCAAATGTGACCTGTTTTTAACCGCTCTTCTGTCGTAACTGATTGTTCACCATTTCTTACCAGGTCTGTTAGCTTGGAGTGATGTTTCCCTATTCTTGGTGCTTTTTGAGTGCCTGTTGACTGCTTCTTTGTTCATTTACTGGCAGCTGCTAACTGGGTGTGTAAGTATTGTTAAAGTAATAAAGTGTTTAAAGCTGTAAACTTGGTTTTCTGGAAATTCTCCATGGTCAAATGATATTTTCACTGTTCTATTTTCTGGTATTAAGTAACAGTGTCCGCGCTGATCACAATGTGCGATTTGTGGGTATAAGGATGGCATCACCAATCTATCCCCAACAAAGGACCTATTTAGTTTACTGTGATAGAGGAACAACAACTGGTGAGTCTTAAATAGAAGAGACTCTTACCTCAATAAGATGTAGTTTATTGCACTGTAGCAAGGTTGTTGCGGTGCAGTGGTAGAGTCTCCACCTTGGGCCAGAATGCTTGGGTTCAAGTTTCAACTGTCCCAGACATATGACTTAACATGTCTGAATAAGTTGATTTAAAATATGGGCTAGTCAGATATTGTAGCTAAGGCGATTGGGAGACATAAATGATACATGACAATCCATAACTATTGCACTAATTCTGCGCTCCCCCCACCCCCACCCCCGCTAGGCCTGTGTGACATCTTCAGATTGAACAAAACACAATGTAGCCTTCAAATAAATCCTTTCAGAGCTATAAGCTTATATAATAGAGGGAAATAAGAATACTTATAAGAAATTAAGCACTTATTTAAAATGCATACATTATTTCTGGCAATGATTGATCTTTCTCAACTACTTATTGCCTTAAAACTAGTGTTGCCCAATTCAAAACTGCACTTTTGAAATATGCAACATTATTATTCTTTTGAAGTCAATGGAAACGAAAATTGATAAAAATGCAACAGTGGGTGCTGATTTATTATCATTCATTTTACATGATTGATTAAAGTTAAAATTGCCACTATTAATTTTCAAATGGAGTGAAATTACATTTATCTTTCAAATATAGGAATCTCATGGATGGCAAAGACAGTAAGTGACTATTGATGTATGCAATTCATTTTTGTGTCTCTGTATCCTGTATTGATTCCTTGATGCTAGTTTGGTGTTAGACTAACACAGATCTGACATATACCGACCAGTGTTTCTGGGTAACTCCTGTTTTTCACAATGTGTTTGATCTGTGCCACTCACCTGGGGAAATAACATCTGGAACATCTTTAAAACATCTTCAAACCACTTTGCAGTTTGTTAATGGCATTAATTACACAAAATTAACCATTCAAGGGAAATGTTTCAAATAGTTGCATTTGCAGTGAAAGCAAGGCTAAATTGAAATAATGCTTAGAAACTCAAATCGTTTCAACAGCACTGTTTATTGCATTCAGGTCAGTGAAAGGATAAGCACAGATAATGATGCCCTTTTCTCTCATTTGGAAGGTCTATGTTATAATATTATTGTTCAAAAAGTAAAGGTTTTGATATTGCCCAGAAATTGATAAATAAAATTATTCAAATCCCACCTGCCTTATGTGAAAACTTAATCATTTCTTTCTCACCCTGATCTCATCAAGTGCAACTTTCAATATCAGACACACCCTCCCCAAGCTGATTGCGTCTTCTTCAAAAACCAAATCAAATTCTGATGACCTGAGGCCCTACCTACTATTCTCAGGCATACTGCAGTGGCAGCCATGTCAGGCAGAACTTGAAGCAGCCAGTCAGTGTTTCTCTGGGTCCCATGAAGAAATTTGAACTCCTTTACCCTATCTTTTCAATTCCTCAGCCTGAATACATTTCACTCATAGAACAGAACAGCACAGAAACATGCTCTTCAGCCCACCATGTCCGTGTCAACCATAATGGAATTCTAAACTTATCACATCCCCCTGCACAGGGTCTGTATCTCTCTATTCTCTGCCTCTTCACAGATCTGTCTAAATACCTCCTAAACATCTCAACTTTAACTGCTTCTACCACCTCCCCTGACAGTGTGTTACAGACACCTATGGTCCTTTGCATTAAAACAAAACTTGCCCAGCATATCCCCTGTTGATTTTCCACCTCTCATCTTAAGCCTAAACTCTCCTGCATCTGAAATGTCCATCTTGGGAAACTAAAGACTCCTCCAACTATCCACGTTATCCATGTCTCTCATAATTTTGTATACTTCGATCAGGTCATCCCTCAGCCTCTGATGCTCTAGTGAAAACAATCCAAGTTTGTCCAACATCTCCTTACAGCTAATATACTCCAATCCAGGCAAAGTCCTGGTAAACCTTATTTGCACCCTCTCCAAAGCCTCCACACCCTTTATACAATATGGCGACCAAAACTGCACTCAATACTCCAAAAGTGGCCTAACTATAGTGTTATTCAGCTGTGATGTGATTTGTTAATTTTATACTCAAATTCTCAACCGATAAAGGCAAGCATATCATATGCCTTCATTACTAACTTATCCACTTGTGATACTATTTCTAGGTGTTATGGACTTGCACCCCAAGATCCTTCTGTATTTCAATGCCCTGAGGGTTCTGTCATTTACGGTATAATTTCTTCTTGCTTTTGACCTCCCAACATGTATCACCTCACACTTGTCTGGATTAATTTCCATCCGCCATTTCTTGGCCCAATTTTCTAACCAATCTGTATCCAGCTGTATCCTTTGAAAATCTTCCTCAATATCCTCATCAATTTCTCATCTTCTGCAGACTTACTAATCAGACGACATATATTTGCATCCAAATCATTTATATATTAAAAACAACAGTGGTCCTAGCAGTGATCCTTGCAGAACACCACCGGCCACAGACCTCCAGTCAGAAAAATAAACTAATATCTGCTATGACCAAGTCAATTTTGTGTCTAACTTTCCAATTCACTGTGTATCCCATGTGACATGTCATTGTTCTTGTCACTGGGTCCTCCGTGATCCCCTTCTCAGTCATAGTAGGGTGAACCAACTCTCCTAGAATCCTCCTCTATCATTCATGAAGCACTCATGGGATTACTGTGAGTCCCTGCCACTTGGCCGATTATCTGCTGGTTATATGTAACCAAGGTGACCACTGGATCTAAGAAGAACTACCGATCACGCTGCCATCTTATACAGTTAATGCTACACCTTATATGTCAACTTTTCAAGGTCAGCAGATTTTGAAATTGCATCAACAACTCATGCTTTGGTTGTCATTGGACAGTTGTCAGGAACTATTGGTTCAGGAATGATCTCGGAATGCAGAATTTAAAAAAAACAGCTGATTCCGGCCATGATTCTGAATTGCAATTCCACTATTAGATTCATGCTGCAAAACCTACAAATAGGCACAAGTTTTCATTTAAGAAGTGGAATAGATGTCTACTTTATTTAGCTACATATTATTCCCAGGCTATACAGTTTTCCACAGATTTTGCCCTTTTGTTTTCAAGCGGGATATTTTCTTTTTGGGCTTTTCAGTTAGTAGCTGAGGAAGCAAGTAGGGGAACTCTTCTCAGACTTCTTGGCTTGCCACCTTCTGTGGTTGGAAGGCCATAGAATTCATTCTTTTATACTTGCAGCTTCGGAGGTCCAGGTAAAATGAAGTGGATATATTATACCTCAAGAGCTAACTGAATTAAATCTCTTTCCAACTATTCTGTTGATGATATATGCTGGTAGTGCAACACATCATATCACTATACTTTCCTGATTTTGACTATGTTGATTCATTTGATTACATATTTAATTAATTGAACCCACCATTGTTCTTTAGTGAATAATTACCAATATATCTCAACTGATACTTTGTTAATGGTAGGTGTAGTACTTTATTTATTAAAAAAAGAGAGAAAGACTTGAATTTTATAATATTTTCCATGAGCTTAAAAAAAGAAGGGTTTTCTTCCAATACTTTTAAAGTGTTAATTGTTGTAATGTGGGGAAGCAATATGCACACAGCAAGTTCCCACAAACAATAATGTGCTATTGACAAGATTATCTGTTTTCTTTGACATTCACTGAGGGATAAATATTATCTGTCACTTCTGCAAAATAATTAAGGTCCAAATGCGAGGACAGACAGGATATTTGTTGAATGTTTCCTCTGAAAGCCAACAACTCAACAGTGCAGCAGACATTCAGATGGCTCCAGGAGTTATTTTTTATTTATCCATTTATCCATTTAGTTGCTTCTTGGATCCTGCAGTTCCAAGCTCTCCACTCAGTGTGGTCTCCATTAGTTTGAGTTCTGTCAATTTTTGTTAATTAAACACTAGCAAAGAAATAGAAGGCAATGAAGGTGAGCAAGCTAAAAGATTCAAACAGAAATCTTGTTGAAGAGAAGAGCAAAACATCTTTGTGATGGGCATACCTCAAAGAGAAGTCACAGCGAATGAAACTCTCAAATAAAAGCAAGCTACAGTGAATGCTGGAATTGCGAAATAAACATCGAAAGCATTGGAGGAGTTCAGTAGGTCTGGCAGCATCTGTGGAATTAAAACAGAGTTTGCATTTCAAGTTTAGCATGACTCTTCTTCAGAACTGGACTCGAAACATTAACAGGGAGGGGGACACTGGTGGAGAGGAGGTCCAGGTAACATCAATTATAGGTCACAGCTCACACACAGTCTTGGCCACTGTCAGTCATTTCCTGGTGATGGTCACTGTCATGGGTTATATCTGATCACACTCAAAGACATGGGTAACTCTCAGCCCTGTAAGGCTATCACTAACAGATAGGGAAATCATATATCAGTCAGGGAAGTGCAACAACAGTGGTCAGACATCTAATCAGTCATGCCTTTGCTATTCACCGAGTCTGATAGACATGACTTGGAGGTACCGGTGTTGGACTGGGGTGGACAAAGTTAAAATCACACAAGACCTGGTTATAATCCAACAGGTTTATTGGCAAAACACTAACTTTTGCAGCACTGCTTCTTTCTCAAGTGGTTGTGGAGAATAAGATCATAAGACATAGAATTTATAACCAAATGAGTATAGTGTCATGGAGATGTGATGATACATTAAACAATTTTAGGTCAAGTCTTTCATTTTTAGAATGAGATGTGTTAGTTTCTGTTCTTTGATATGTAAATCCCAGAACTTCTTTCAAATTACATTCTCAAGAAAGGTCTAGCGTTTCTATCAATATGCAATCAGCTCAGACAATGCATTAAGTTGTTTGGTCTGTCTGTGGCCCAACACTGAGTTAGACTGGTTCTATTTCTAAAGTGGGATTTACAGAGTTTTACAGAATGCTAAATAGGCTGAAGCTGTTTTTTCCCTGGAGCGTCAGAGGCTGAGGGGTAACCTTATAGGAGTTTATAAAATCATGAGGGGCATGGATAGGGTAAATAAACAATCTATTTTCCTTGGGGTGGGGGAGTCCAGAACTAGAGGGCATAGGCTGAGGGTGAGAGGGGAAGGATATAAAAGGGACCTAAAGGGTAACTTTTTCACGCAGAGGGTGGTGCGCGTATGGAGCTACCAAAGGAAGTGGTGGAGGCTGGTACAATTACAGCATTTAAAAGGCATCTGGATGAGTAAATGAATTGGAAGGGTTTAGAGGGATATGGGCCGGGTGCTGGCAGAGGGGAATAGTTCAGGTTAGATATCTGGTCAGCATGGATGAGTTGAACCGAAGGGTCTGTGTCCGTGCTGTACATCGCTATGACTCTATGACTGTATAACAGGATGGAGCTACAATCAGATGAGGGGGCACTGTCTATGCAGTGTAGGTAGTTAGCGAGGCAAGAACGTAAGTCCCGGCACAAAATCTTGTCAGGCCTCGAGAAACATTGTGCAACCTGACATAATTAATTTTCCAAAAAAATATGTTTAGGCCCATCAGCTGGGAGCAAACAAATTCTTTCCCTAAACAAAGATTACCTATCTTGCTGAGTGTATATAGCATTTTTTAAATATATTTACAACATTCACACTATTTTGCTTTTTCTGAGTGACCTGAAATTTTTACTTCTTCTGAAACCTCACTTTATGCTTAGCAGCTAATTGTGGTTGCAACTTTGTTGGATAATTAGTTTGAAGAGTTATTCACCATCAGACAGACCAAATAACAGCACATCTTTTGGCTCTTTTATATTCCCAGATGCACAGGCAATTCTAAATAAAAGATTAGTTTGCTATTTCACATGATGTGATAACCAATGCAATTAGAAATGTACTTTATATTTCAGCTTACAGAATTAGGAACAGAGAATTGTTATCGTCCAGAAGAGGGCCATTCAGCCCAAAGTATCTGCGTAAGCTCTCTGAGGATTTAACTTACTATAGTTTCTCCTTATCTATTTTATCCTGATCGCTCATTTATAAATTAAAAATTACCAACTCTCCTCTTGACTTTCTCCTTTCCATAGAAACCAGATGCAATTTCTGCAATCATTTCTATCATAACTGAAGTGTCACATCCCTGGAACCATTCTCTTAAACCTCTTCCTGCATTCTCTTCAAAGCATTCACATCTTTTCTATAATGTGGCAAGCAGAACTAATCATCCAAATTATCCAAATTAGTTTCAACCAATTTCTTTGATAAATTCTTGAAAATCTGTCAGCTGATGTGTTCTATGTCTCTATTTATGAGGTTTAGAGTGCTGTACCTTGCATTAGCAGCTTTTTCTATCTACCTAACCTGCCACATATTTTCCCAGATTCTGCACACTCTTTTGAATGGCACCGTTTATTTTATATGGACTCTTGCCATTATTTTTATCAAATTATATGGACTCTTGCCATTATTTTTATCAAGACCAAAATCCATCAAAATATATTAAGATAGTCTAGACCCAAATGTTTTCTTATTTTACAGGTAAGTGTAAGGTGCTGTGTTCCGGATGCAATTTGATTGGTCACACTACCAGGCTTGAAACAAAATATACTTTATTTATACACTATAATGCAGGCAGAACAAAAAGAAAAGAATTGTAACTCTATCAAAATGCTTAACAGAATAACATATACATAAACTACTACCAATTAACTATTTCACTATAATAACATGCACAAGGGAAAATTCAGTAAAATAGATTGTCTCACTTGCAATTATAGCAATAGGATGAGAACCCAAGCTTTTAGTTGTTAAAAAAATAAGAGATTCTCCATCCATGATCAAGACTTCAACAACTGCTACTGAAGGTTAAAACTAAAAAAAATCCTTGTTCTGCAGGAACTTGATTCCACCCATTCAGGCTGCTTCTATTGTTCCAACTAAAAAAAAAGGCTTCAAAAGCTGTTTACTTTACTGGCATTGGACCAGATTGCTTTGCACCTCTGTCTCAACCTTCCTTTGTTAAAAATATGGCTCTTAAAGCCGTAGTATTGCCATACTACTTCATGTCACAATTCTCCACACTGAACTTTATCTATCACCTACTCACGCTACATGACAATGTCCTTTAGAATGTCATTTCTGTGCTCCTCACAGTTCATAATTGCCCCAAGCTTTGTGACATCTACACTTTGAAATTGTCATCTGCACATCAAGATCAAGGTCATAGAGTCATAGAGATGTACAGCATGGAAACAAACCCTTCGGTCCAATCCGTCCATGCCGACTAGATATCCCAACCCAATCTAGTCCCACCTGCCAGCACCCGACCCATATCCATCCAAACCCTTCCTATTCATATACCCATCCAAATGCCTCTTAAATGTTGCAATTGTACCAGCCTCCACCACATCCTCTGGCAGCTCATTCCATACACGTACCACCCTCTGCATGAAAAAGTTGCCCCTTATGTCTCTTTTATATCTTTCCCCTCTCACCTGAAACCTCTGCCCTCTAGTTCTGGACTCCCCGACCCCAGGGAAAAGACTTTCTTTATTTATCCTATCCATGCCCCTCATAATTTTGTAAACTTCTATAAGTTCACCCCTCAGCCTCTGACGCTCTAGGGAAAACAGCCACAACCTGTTCAGCCTCTCCCTGTAGCTCAAATCCTCCAACCCTGGCAACATTCTTATAAATCTTTCCTGAACCCTTTCAGGTTTCACAACATCATTCCAATAGGAAGGAGACCAGAATTGCACGCATTATTCCAACAATGGCCTAACCAATGTCCTGAACAGCCGCAACATAACCTCCCAAATCCTGTACTCAATACTCTGACCAATAAAGGCAAGCATACCAAACACCTTCTTCACTGTCCTATTTATCTGTGACTCCATTTTCAAGGATCTATGAACTTGCACTCCAAGGTCTCTTTGTTCAGCAACACTCCCTAGAACTTTACCATTAACTGTATAAGTCCTGCTAAGATTTGCTTTTCCAAAATGCAGCACCTCACATTTATCTGAATTAAACTCCATCTGCCACTTCTCAGCCCATCTGTTCCAGATCCTGTTGTAATCTGAGGTAACCCTCTTTGCTGTCCACTACACCTCCAATTTTGGTGTCATCTGCAAACTTACTAACTGTACTTCTTATACTCGCATCCAAATCATTTATGTAAATGACAAATATAGAGGGCCCAGCACCGATCCTTGTGGCATTCCCCTGGTCACAGGCCTCCAGTCTGAAAAACAACCCTCCACCACCACCCTCTGTCTTCTACCTTTGAGCCAGTTCTGTATCCAAATGGCTAGTTCTCCCTGTATTCCATGAGATCTAACCTTGCTAACCAGTCATTTATTTTTATCAAGTAAAGCAAAATCCAATACTAATGTCTGAGAAAATCCATTCCAAATCTTCCTCCAGCCTGAAATATTCCCATTATCCAATGTTTTTTTTTCCCATCTCTCAGCCAATTTTGTATTCTAATTGCTACTATTTTTGTTATTTCATGACCTATCATTTGCCCCATAAGTTGTATGACGCGATATTAAATGCCTTTGGAAGTCCATGTGCACCACATTAATCACCACTCCTTCATGAACACTCTCTGTCACCTCTTTAAAAATGTCTAGCAAATTATTTTTCTTTAATAAATTTGAGCTGACTCTTCTGCACCAATCTATATTTTTCCATGTGACTTTTATTTCTATTTCCTCACCACCGAAGTTAAACTCACTAGATTGTAATCGCTGGGCCAATCTTTACAACATCTTTTAAACAAAGGTGTAATCATTCATATTTCCCAATCCTCTGATGCCACAATCAAATCCAAGCAGATTGAAAGATTATGGCCAGTGGCTCTACAAATGCCACTCTCACTTCCTTCAATATTCTTGGATGTTTCATCTGGACCTGGTGTTTTACCAACTTTACGTATGGACCCATTATTGAATACCTCATTAATGTCAATTTAAATCCTTCCAGTTATTGTGTCTCTTCTCTGTCACCATGTTCTAGCCAGCACCTGGCTTGCCCCATTTTAGTCTTAATTAACTCTACTTCTCCTTTTACTACATTTTACTTTGGTGATCAATATTTTAGAATCGTATATTGACAAACATTGGTCAATATTCTTAAAAAGCAGAACTTGTAATTGCCCATCTCTGATGATGTTAATTCATACTTCATTTTTTCTCTCTCTTAGAATAATACAATAATCTCAATGCATTAAATAACTCAAGTAACTGTGCATTTAAATTACTTTATAAACACAAGGGTTATTTTGAATAGGCAATTCCATAATGTTGACAACATTGATTCAGAAGCCACTTAAACATGCCTCATGATTTTCATTTGCGTTAGTGACAGTATCATGATATGAGAGATTACAAATGTAGCTGAATTTATTCAGATCAGAATAACCCTAAGTCACTTTTGCAAATCAAACATTTCACTGGATATAAAAAGAGTGCAATGTTTACCAACATTGCTGTAACTATAAAGCTAGGAAGTAATTTATTGTGTTCAGTCACTCTGGCATATGCTTCTTAGTGACCTGCATAAGTGGTAAATAAATAAATAAATTAATAATATACTCCATCATATATTTACTCTTGCCACAGGAGGATGCTTTAAATACTGAGATTCTCCAATCACCTTCTTTTTTCAGTTCATTGACTAGATTCCGTCCACTGTGGAAATAGGCCCATCGGCCCAACAAGTCCACACTGACCCTCCAAAAAGTAACCCACCCAGACCCATTCCACTACCCTATATTTACCTCTGACTAATGCACCAACCTTTATGGGCAATTTAGCATGGCCCTTTCACTGATACACCTGCACATCTTTGGACTGTGGGAGGAAACTGGAGCACCTGGAGGAAACCCACACAGACAGGTGGAGAACATGCAAACTCCATTGAGGCAGTCACTCAGGGCAGGAGTTGAATCCGGGTCCCAGGCGCTGTGAGGCAGCAGTGCTAACCACTGAGCCACCATACCACCCAGGGATGCAACAAATCCAACTTAATCAGCTGGGCCTTTACTTTGTGCGGTCTGTCCAGAAAATTATTTTAAACAGACATCCAATAATAGGGCAAAGAGGCACAGGTTGAAGCCAGTGTAAAGTAAATTTAGAACTGAGTTCAAGAAATGAATCTTAACAAGTGAGGCTAATATACAGAATGGACTTTCAGCTCAAGGAAAAGCAAAAATGCAAAAACCTTTTGAAACAAAACTAAACTTGTTAAGTTTAAACTTAACCTTGTTTAGATGGGTAGTTATTCTTGGGTGTGGGTGAATTAAATTATTCAGTCAGATGGATATCACAGTTAAACCTTAGTCCAGCTTGTTACGATGTTGACATTTATATACCTTTGCTGGGATTGGATGTGGAGGTGTTGATGCGAGAAATCAGGGGCAAGTCTAGAAGTCTGCCTGAGAATCTCTTAATCTATTTTAAGTATCTCTTATGTTCCCTCATAGGAATCCCTAATGTGGTAAAAATCACATCCCTTCTTCACCCATAATCACATTCTCTTACCCCAGTTTCCAACCTGTCTTCCTTCTATGTGACAATGTAAGTTCAAAATATCTGTTAGGGTTGCAAACTCCAGCTGCTTTAATGCAACTCGCCATCTAACTCACCTGCACCCCTGCTCTTCCATATTTTGATTAGGCAGCCAACATAATCAAAGGCCCCTCCCATCCTGGTGATAATCTCTTCCAACCTCTGCCGTTGGGCAGAAGATACAGAAGCTTAAACACATGTACTAACAGCTTCAAGGACAGCTGCTGCTATTAGAATTCTGAATGGGCCTCTCAAATTTTAAATTTAATTCTCATCTCGCTCTTTGTGCACCTTCTCTGCAGCTGTAACATTGTATTCTTTACTCTTTTCTATTACTCCAATGCATTATGTATGGTATGATCCGCCTGTACTGCACACAAAACAAAATGTTTCACTGTACCTCTGAAAATGTGACAGTAATAAATGAAATCAAAACTCTGGCAAACTCCAGAACCACAAAAGCCAATGAACATCACTCAATACAACCAAATGCTGGTTCCACTACTTTTTGTCATGTATATAAATGATTTGGATATGAACATAGGAGGTATAGTTAATAAGTTTGTGGATGATACCAAAATTGGAGATGTAGTGGACAGCAAAGAAGGTTACCTCAGAGTACAATGGGATCTTGATCAAATGGGCCAGTGGGATAAGAAGTGGCAGTTGGAGTTTAATTTAGCTAAATGTGAGGTGCTGCATTTTGGAAAAGCAAATCAGAGCAGGACTTGTACACTTAGTGGTAAGTCTGAGGGAATGTTGCTGAACAAAGAGACTTTGGAGTGCAGGTTCATAGCTCCTTGAAAATAGAGTCGCAGATGGACAGGATAGTGAAGAAGGCATTTGGTATGTTTGCCTTTATTGGTCAGAGTATTGAATACAGGAGTTGGGAGGTCATGTTGAGGCTGTACAGGACATTGGTTAGGCCACTGTTGGAATATTGTGTGCAATTCTGGTCTCCTTCCTATTGGAAGGATGTTGTGAAACTTGAAAGGGTTCAGAAAAGATTTACAAGGATGTTGCCAGGGTTGGAGGATTTAAGCTATAGGGAGAGGTTGAGTAGGCTGGGGCTGTTTTCCCTGGATCATCGGAGGCTGAGGGGTGACCTTATAGAGGTTTATAAAATCATGAGGGGCAGGGATAGGCTAAGTAGAGAAAGTCTTTTCCCTGGGGTCGGGAAGTCCAGAACTAGAGGGGATCATTTTAGGGTGAGAGGAGAAAGATATAAAAGGGACCTATGGGGCACCTTTTTCACACAGAGGGTGGTACGTGTATGGAATGAGTTGCCAGAGGATGTGGTGGAGGCGGATACAATTGCAACATTTAAAAGTCATCTGGATGGGTACATAAATAGGAAAGGTTTAGAGGGATATGGGTCAAGTGCTGGCAATGGGACTATATTAGGTTAGCATGGTTGGTATGGGCGAGTTGGACCAAAGGATCTGTTTCCGTGCTGTAAAGCTCTATGGCTATGACTCTAAGTTACTGTATTGTCACCATATTCATTTAAACTGCATTCTTATTTCCCTGTGCTGCCAACTAACAGCACTAATTATTTTCATGCTGACTTTCCTAATCTTCAATTGTTTGTTTCCTCTGGTTTTCTTGACATATCAGTCAAATATCAAGGTTTCCATCAGATTTGACATTGAATCCTCTCCCTCTAATCGACAACACTTCTCAAAGCATGTGACATCAACCATTTGTTGAAAAGATGCCCAATTCCATCCCTTTTGCATTCATGACTTAGATAGGTTTGAGTGGAACTGAATGTTATGTTGATGGGGCCATGAGAGCTCTAAGTGAAGGGCCAGCAGAGGTACGCTGAATGGGCAGGCAGTGATGCAAGTCAAAAAGTAATTTGATGCTGCAAATGTCATTTTGAAGCTTAGTACACTAGTTGAGAGTGCCCTCTCTTAAAACTGGATCTGAAGATGCAGGCTCCTACACAGTTCCACACCTCATCCTCACTCCATCCATTGCTGTTTATAAGATCACCTATTCACAAATTATTTTGTTGGCTGCTTTATAACATAACAATTTATGAATGAGGAACAGCATTGGCCATTTGTATCACCCCCTCCAGGCTTGCTCCACTTTCAATCCTCGATCATGTGTCTTTTTTTAACCTGGTCCACACATAAGTTTTGCAATGGTCATTACAATAACAGCCACCAAAGTCCGCTGAAAGAATATTAGCAAATGTCAATGTGCATGTCCCTATCGGTTAGTTCCTCTAGTTCCTCTACAGATCACACCTTGCAAGGAAGAGGAAAATGTATCAGCGTGTGTTGTATAATGTGTTTCATTGAAGGGGCTTCCACAGGTGAATAGTTAACCATGTGTACAAGCTGTGAAATCTGGTCATGGTGTTTATGACCATGCTCAGTGAGAGCATTTGTTGAATATTATCCTAATCAATAGAAATGGTTGGTAATTGAATAATGGATGGACTGAGGATGAATTGAGGAGTATTTGCTGTTATTGCTACGATTGGCAGACTAACACAGGATGACTGAAGTGTTACAGCACAGAAGGAGGTCACTTGGCTCATCATACTGTCACTGGCTCATTAAAGGAGTATCATTACCTGATGAAGGGTTTTTGCCCAAAAGGTCAATTCTCCTGCTCCTCGGATGCTGCCTGACCTGCTGTGCTTTTTCAGCACCACACTCTCGACTCTAATCTCCTCACTTTCGTCTATCATTACCTAGTGTCAATCTTCTGCTTTTTCACATTCCCTTGCATACCTTATATCCAAATAATCATCCAATGCCTTCTTTAATTGAGGCTACCTCAATGACATTTCCAGGCAGTGCATTCTATACCCTATCTACTTAGTGTGTGAAAATGATTTTCCTCATTTCACCCTTGTTTCTTTTATAGATCATCTCAAATCTATGCCCACTCCTTCTTGTTCCTTTTATGAGCGGCAACAGTTTCTCTATTTACTGGTTGATCCCATTGATGATTTTGAAAACCTCTATCAGATCACATCTTAGCTTGCTTCTCTACAAGGAAACCAATCCCAACTTGTCTAATCTCTCCTCAGAAATGAAATTCCTCATCCCTGGAACCATTCTTGCAAAGTGCCAAGGTCCTTGTATTGCTGCATGTTGTTTAGAATATGTTATGTTTTATTATCTTTCAATATTCTTTTGGATCACCACATACTTCTCTAAAGTGAACATCATCTGCCATCAATCTGCCCAATACACCAACTTGTCTATGTCCATCTATGCCAAAACTGTTCCCCCTTACAATTTATATTCTTCCAAGTTTTGTGCCATCTGAAAACTTTAGTAATCTAAATAGCAATTGCAGCTATGTTCAGTGACTTTGGCCAGTCATGTGAGGCAATTGAATTCTTCCAACATTGCATCCAGATTGTCGGAGTTTTATTCTTGGCATCGATCTCCATGTTGCATGCTTCCAATGCCAACAGACCATTACTCAAGAGCATATGCAAATTTTGTGTTATCACTATGAATGAAAACCAGCACATGACTAGTTGGCTGGTTCTTCTGCTTATGTGGAGGAAATCGTTGGAGCAGACTTATTTATTGAGCTTTTCCAAAATTTGGATATATTATAACTGGAATGTTTGCATTAAGCTACACAATTGCTTGTTCCTGAAGTTGCTGTAGTATTTGCATTTTAAAAGCAGCAAATGCCATTAGCTTAATTTGACAGCAAGTTATGGCCCATTCATGTCTAGTTTATTTGGTTACATGGAATAGCAGTTCTTTGCCAAATTAAGTAAAGCACCTTGCTAGTGGAAAATGCACTGCAATAGCAGGGATTGAACTGATTATTGAATTGGAGATGGAAATGAAAATGTGGTGGGAAGAAGAAAATAATGGTGTAAATGGAGGCAATGGCAGAGGAATTGATGCAGCTGGCCAGAGCAGTGTAAGGAGGGTAAGTTGATGGCCTAGTGGTATTGTCGCTGGACTGTTATTCCGAAGATCCAGGTAATGTTCTGGAGTCTCCAGGTTTGAGATGTGCCATGGTATGTGAATTCAATAAAAATCTGGAATTAAGAGTCTAATGATGACTATAAATCCATTGTCAATTGTTGGAAAAATCCATCTTAATCACTAATTTTGTTTAGGGAAGGAAACTGTTGTCCTTATCTGGTCTACATGTGACTCCAGACCCACAGCAATGTGGTTGACTCTTAACCCTATTGCCCTCTGTGATGGACAATAAATGTTGGCCAAGCCTGTGACTCTCTCATCCTGTGAATTAATAAAGAAATGACGGTGGAGGTAAAATTTGAGATGCGGGGCGGGTGCATGTTTTAAATACAGAATCACATTTCTAATCTCGTAACTTTTGACATCAACTTTAAGTCAAGTTGTTAAAATATTGAAAGATAGAAGTTTTTATAGAAATGAAAAGTAGAGAAAGAAATGTTTTTCATTTAAACTGGGGCTGAGTTGATTTTGTTGAAGGAACTAATTGTGTAGTTATAGGGAAAGTCTTGAGATGTTAGAACTGTTCCCATTAAATCAAAGAAGCTAAAAGGAAATGTCTTAAAACTTCTTCCTAATTTTAAACAATAGGATCGTCCAACAATTCTTGACTTCTCACCATGTCCCCTATACAGAATCTACATAGTTCAGCTGCCTTTTCAATAGTACAATGTAATTACAGTACTCTAAAATTGGAGTCACCTCTCTCTCTGTCTCACATCCTCAGCTGCTGTCTTTCATACTGCCTGTAACAATTGAGTTAAAAATCACACAACACCAGGTTATAGTCCGACAGGTTTAATTGGAAGCACTCTAGCCGTCGCTCCAAAAGCTAGTGTGCTTCCAAATAAACCTGTTGGATATAACCTGGTGTTGTGTGATTTTAATTTTGTACACCCCAGTCCAACACCGTCATCTCCAAATCATGTAACAATTGAATTCCTCTTCAGAGATCCCAGAACTTTCCTGAGAAACCTTTTGAAAACCTGTCAATGAGGCCCTTCCTTGCTAATGGGCAGAGTTGAATATTACGTACATTTTGAAACAGTCAAAAATAGCACTGTCTGAACTGAGTGCACTCTCAGAGTTACATTTTTATAGCTTGCTGGAAATGGATTTCATCACAGTATGCAGAGTTTTAATTACTTCATTGCTGACACTTGTACATTTAGCTACATATGCTCCAAAATATGGAATTCCCTCCCTAAATATTTTTGGCATCTTTTAATTTACCTTTTGACCAAGGTCTTGATTATGTCTGAACACATCAAATATTGCTGAGAAAAGGGATATGTTGTTGAAACTTCTTGGTTTGTACTTTTCAGGACTGTTGAAAAAATGCCAAATTTCAAATGGACCAAACAATGTACAGTGCATGAGAAAGGATTCTGATGGTTGCCAAGTTGACTCTAATTGGTCAAGCATTGCCATGGAAAATATAACAAGAAGCTGTTGTCCTTTATGCTTCTGTTTAATTGGAAAAAAAAACAATGCTGGACATGATAACTAATGTACCTATTCAAAATAGCCAAAGAGATGTGCTGTTTAATACCATCTGCAGCTATTGGAAGACATAACCTTACACTTAGTACTGCAATGCCCCTGAAATTCATTGCCTGCATTAGTCACTCATGTGATCATATTAAACAGCAATTCCTTTTGACTGTTTGCAATAGGCAAAGTACTGACTGTGCTCAACCAGCTTCTCTTTGCAAATTTTAGAAAAAATGTCTTTTGCTAGATGTGATTCAATAACTGGACATCACTGACTGAATAACTCCAAGTGTGCTAAGTATTATATGGCTACTTAATTTAAGTTTATCAATTGGGCTCGCATTGTGGCTCACTTATCTGTGGGTTGAGAGTGTGGTACTAGAAAAGCACAGCATGTCTGGCAGCATCCGAGCAACAGGAGAATTGACATTTTGGGAAGAGCTTATGCCTGAAACATCAATTCTCCTGCTCCTCGGATGCTGCCTGACCTGCTGTATTTTCTTGACTCTGATCACCAGCATCTGCAGTCCTCACTTTCTCCTCACTTATATTCGGAACCTACATATATTGATATGCAGAGAAATTCTATGCAGGGTGAAGGAACATAAATTAAATAACAGAGGAAATTGGTTCCCGGTGCTTTCACCATGACAATGTCTTGAATAATCCAGGATCAATTTCACCAACAATCAGCCTCTTTCCTTGATATTGATTATTTGCTCTGTTTGCAGTTTGACATTCTTACATCCTGAGTGCAAGACAAATAGCTTTGACAGCATGTTTATTTTTTAGCAACACAATTTTTTTTCTTGTCTCCTTATTTGTCTTTCTACAAATGTTGTTTGACAAACCTCCTGAGAGATGCCTTTTGTGTTGTATTATGATAAAGGTGTTATCTAAATTTAAATTGCTGGTTTTGTTGTATATGTGAGTACAAATTTATTGATGTTATGTTCAGAATGGAGAACTATATTCAGAGTAATGCTGAGTGTTCCACCTGTCTTACCTTTAATCACAGATCTCCCTCACCTCATAGCAGAATTGCATGAGTAAATTGTTGCTGAGCCTACAAAGTTAGTCACAGCTGAAAAATCTGTCAATATTCATTTTTCAGGCTCAAACAAGAAAAGTGCCAGTTGGACAAAGAATGAGAGAGTGTCAGTCGTTTGAAAGCTACCCCACTATGATTTAAGACTTGCAGGAGAGAAAAATTGAAGGAGATTAAAACAGCCATTCAGTTTCAGCTTATTTTGAACTGCAAACCCTCTTGAGTAAAATCAGTTTGCCTCAAATGAAACAACAAACAGTAATTGAAATGAGAATTGCAAATTGATCAGTTAATCTGTTAATTAAACTTTTAACTTTATAACTTTATTTTTCTACTTTATTCGAAGAATAGTATAATGTTGAACTTTTAACCCACTTCTTTATTTATTTTGTACCTAAGGTTTTGTTCCCTAGGTACCTTTGTATCTAAGATGGTGCCAGGCATGGCAACTTTGTACACTTTTCATTGTATGCCGTAACCCTGTATGTGAGCATACATGACAATAAAATGTAATTCTCATTCTAATTCAATTAAAATGTGAGTAAATATTTTCCAAATAAATGTGATAAACATGAAGCATCTGATCAAATTATAGGTTTGGATTTTAATTATTTCTAAGCAGTATTATAATCTAAATAGAATATCTTAAAGTCAGAATATGTTCAAATACAACTAATTAAATCATCATTCAATGATTCAATCACAACTTCAGAAAAAACAGGACTGTAATATCAGATTCTCCAGCAAGCGAAAGAGGAAGATATGTGAATTTCTTCAAAGATTCTTTCACTCAAGTTGAGTCAGTGCCCTCTGCTGGAAGGCATAGCATCCGTTATTCTGACCATACAACTATTCCTCATTGTGTTAAAAATCACATAACACCAGGTTATAGTCCAACAGGTTTAATTGGAAGCACGCTAGCTCCTTCATCAGGTGATAGTGGAGGGCTCGATCGTAACACAGAATTTATAGCAAAACCTTACAGTGTGATGTAACTGAAATTATACATTGAAAAATTGATTGTCTGTTAAGCCTTTCATCTGTTAGAATACAGTAATAGTTTTATAAAGTCTCAGAAGCACATCACTGCTTTTATATTTCAATACACTTGAGATAAATTACAACATTACATTTGCTTTCTTAATCAAGGACTCAACCTGAAAGTCTTCCTTTAGAGAATCCTGGACTAGAATTCCCAGATCACTTTGTACTTTGGCTTTATCAATTTTCTCACTGTTTAGAAAATAGTCCATGCCTGGACCACTCTCCTAAACTGTCTAAATATTTCTGCAGCCTCCCCACCTCCTCAGAACTACTTGCCTCTCCAACTAACTTAGCATCATTGGCAAACTTCATCAGAATGTCCCCAGCCCCTCCATCCAGGTCATTAATATATAAAGTGAACAGCTATGGTCCGAACATTGAACCCTGCGGGACACCACTTGTCACCAGCTGCCATTCCAAAAAAATAAAATTTTATACCTTCTGTCAGGTAGCCAACCCTAAATCCATGCCAGTAGCTCACCTCAAACACTATGGGCCCTCACCTTACTCAGCAGCCTCCTGTGAGGCACTTTATCAAAGGCCTTTTGGAAGTCTAGATAGATAACATCCACTGAGTTTCCTTGGTCTAACCTACTTGTTACCTCTTCAAAGAATCTAACAGATTTGTCAGGTACAACCTCCCCTTACTAAATCCATGCTGACTTGTTATAATCCGACCCTGTACTTCCATGAATTTAGAAATCTCATCCTTAACGATGGATGTTTGAATTTTATCAACAACCGAGGTTCGGCTAATCGGCTGAAAATTTTCCATCTTTTATCTTGATCCTTTCTTGAACAAGAGGGTTACAACAGTGATTTTCCAATAATCTGGGACTTTTCCTGACTCCAGTGACTTTTGAAAGATCACAACCAATGCATCTGCTATTTCCTCAGCCACCTCCCTCAGAACTCTAGGGTGAAGCTCATTGCGGCCAGGAGATTTATCAATTTTTAGACCTTTTAGCCTTTCTAGCACTTTTTCTTTTGTCATGGCTGCCATACTCAACTCTGTCCCCAACTCTCCTTAATTGTTGGGATATTACTCATGTCTTCCACTGTGAAGACTGAAGCAAAGTACTTATTAAGTCTTCATTTATTTCCTTATCTCCCATCACTAGCTTTCCAGCATCTATTTGGAGTGGTACAATGTATACTTTTGCCTCTCATTTGTTTCTTTTGTATTGAAAGAAACTGCTAGTATCATTTCTAATATTAGTGGCTAGCCTACTTTCATATTTGATGCTCTTATTCCTTATTTCTCTCTTTTTAATCCTCTATTTGATTTTGTAGCCTCCCCAATCTTCTGATTTTACAGTGCTCTTGGCCACTTTATAGGCTGTCTCTTTTTCTTTGAGACACTTCCTGACTTCCTTTGTCAGCCATGGCTGCCTGATCCCTCCATGGATAATCTTTCTTTTCTTTGGGATGAACCTCTGTACTGTGTCCTCAACGAAATCCAGAAATTCCTGCCTTTGTTGCTCTATTGTCTTGCCCGCTAGGTTCTGCTTCCAGTCGATTTTCGTCAGTTCCTCTCTCATGCCCCTATAATTACCTTTATTTAACTGTAACACCATTACATCTGATTTTGCCTTCTCTCTTTTAAACTGTAGACTGAACTCTACTATATTATGATCACTGCCTCCCAAGTGTTCCCTTACTTTAAGATCTTTTATAAAGTCAGGCTCATTACATAGCATGAAGTCCAGAATAGCCTGCTACCTTGTGGGTTCCATCACAAGCTGTTCCAAAAAGCCAGCCTGTAAGCATTCCATGAATTCCCTTTCTTTGGATCCAACGGCAACATTATTCACCCAATCCACCTGCATATTGAAGTCCTCCATGATCACTGTGACCTTGCCTTTCTGACACACCCAAGTAAATCTTGCAGCTCTGGTGTTGACCACAGTTAGGAGGTCTGTACATAACTCTTTTTTTTTCCTTTTGTGCTTCCTCAGCTCCACCCACACAGACTCCACATCATCTGACCCAATGTCATTCAGTGTCATAGATTTAATTTCGTTCTTAACTAACAAGACAACTCCAACCCCTTTGCCCACCTCCCTGTCTTTTCGATAAGTTGTAAATCCTTGGATGTTTAAATGCCAATCCTGAAACCCCTGCAAACATGTTGCTGTGGTGCCTACCACATCATAATCATTCACAATTATTTGTCTCGTTAATTCATCAACTTTGTTCTGAATACTACGAGGATTCAGGTAAAGTGCCTTAATGCTAACTTTCTTATCATTATTAGAGATATTGGAAATCATAAGATGTCCTAAGTTATCCTTCTCTTTTGCTGCATTCCTAGTCTGCCTTGAGCTTAAACCCACCTGCACACATGCTCAGGACTCTTTGACAAGGAGGTTGAGTGAAGTGATTACACCACAGTTGAAGAGGGTGAAGACATGACTGCCCAGCTGGTTCAGTGCGCTACGTGCTTGACGTGGGAGGTCAACGACTCTGGTGTGTCTGGCTCGTATATGTGTGGAAAGTGTGTGCACATTCAGCAATTGACCGAGCATATTGCAGCGCTGACGAAAGAACTCGAAGACCTTAGGCTCATCCGAGAGAACGAGATCTTTCTGGACAAGACCTTCAGCGAGGTTATTACACCAATCATGCCAGAAGAGAGCAGAAGAGAGCAAATGATAAGGAAGGCAGAGAGGAGACAGGTGCAAGAGACCGGTGCAAGTACCTGTCAGGAACAAGTTGAAGCTTTTGGAAGCAGAGACTGATGACATTGCCAGTTCGCAAGGTGGCCAAGTTTGTCAATCAAAAGTTGCCGCAGAGGCAGACCGGAAGAGTCGGACATCGCACAGAGCCGTGGTAATAGGGGACTCCATCTTGAGAGGAACTGACCGGGGTTTTTGTGGCAGCAGACGGGATTTAAGGATGGTGTGTTGCTTTCCTGGTGCTAGAGTGAAAGACATCGCGGACAGAGTGCAGGAAATCCTCAAGGGTGAGGGTGAAGAGCCAGAGGTGGTGGTACATGTCGGCACAAATGATGTCGGGAAGAAGAGGAGGAACATACTACAGCGAGACTTCGGAGAACTAGGAAGAAGGCTGAAAAGCAGGACGTCCAAGGTGGTTTGCTTCCAGTTCCTCGGGCTAGTGTGGCCAGAAACAGGGAGATAATGGACTTGAACGTGTGGTTGGGGAACTGGTGCAGGAAGCAAGTTCTTGGATCACTGGGGTATATTTTGTGGTAAACATAAATTCTACAAGAGAGACGGCTTGCACCTTAATAGGTTAGGGACCAGTATTCTGGCAGGCAGGTTTTCTACTGCAACACCGCTACATTTAAACTAAGTAGCGGGGGGGAGGGGACAAGCTGGATGTTTAAAAAGGAAATTGAAGGGAAATTTAGAACAAGAGAAGTCAAGAAAGACAACTGTATTAATGAGGCAGAAAACTCGGAAAGGCATCATACTGTAAGGTTGAGTGAAATAAGGGTTGATGGGAAGGGTGAGAGCAGTAACAAATTAAAAATACTATACATGAATGCACGAAGCATTAGACATAAGATGGATGAGCTTGAGGCTCTTTTGGAAATTGGCAGATACGATATTGTGGGGATAACTGAGACGTGGCTTCAAGTGAACAGGACCTGGGAAATGAATATTCAAGGATACACGTGTTATCGTAAGGACAGACTGACGGGCAGAGGGGGTGGGGTGGCCTTGTTAGTAAGGGATGATATTCAGTCCCTTGCGCGGGGGGAACCTAGAGTCAGGAGATGTAGAGTCAGTGTGGATAGAGCTTTGAAATACCAAGGGTAAAAAGACCCTCTTGGGAGTCATCTACAGGCCCCCAAACAGTAGTCTGGATGTCGGATGTAAGTTAAATCAGGAGCTGAAATTGGCCTGTCGCAAAGATGTCACTACAGTTGTTATGGTGGATTTTAACATGCAGGTAGACTGGGAGAATCAGGATGGTATTGGGCCACAAGAAAGAGACTTTGTGGAGTGCCTCAGAGATGGGTTCTTAGAGCAGCTGGTGCTGGAGCCGACCAAGGAGAAGGCAATTCTGGATCTGGTATTGTGTAACGAACCAGAATTGGTCAGAGACCTCGAAGTGAAGGACCCTTTGGGAAGTAGTGACCATAATAAAATAAGCTTCAATCTGCAATTTGAGAGGGAGAGGGTACAGTCGGAAGTGACAGTACTTCTGTTGAATAAAGGGAATTATGGAGCTATGAGGGAGGAGCTGGCCAAAGTTCAATGGTGCAATACCTTAACAGGGATGATCGTGGAGGAACAATGGCGGATATTTCTGTGTATAATGCAGAAGTTGCAGAATCAGTTCATTCCTAAAAGGAAGAAAGATCCCAGGAGGAGGCATGGGCGGCCGTGGCTGACGAAGGAAGTAAAGAAACATATAAAGTTAAAAGAGAAAAAGTATAGCATGGCTAAGATAAGTGGGAAAACTGAGGACTGGGAAGCTTTTAAAGAGCAACAGAGGATTACTAAGAAGGAAATACGCAGAGGAAAAATGAGGTACGAAGGTAAACTGGCCAAGAATATTAAGGAGGATAGTAAAAGCTTTTTTAGGTATGTGCAAGGCAAAAAAATGGTTAGGACTAAAATTGGGCCCTTGAAGACAGAAACAGGGGAATATATTACTAGGAACAAAGAAATGGCAGAGGAATTAAATGGGTACTTCAGATCTGTGTTCACTTGGGAAGACACAAGCAATCTCCCTGAGGTAACAGTGGCTGAAGGACCTGAACTTAAGGGAATTTATATTTGCCAGGATTTGGTGTTGGAGAAGCTGTTAGGTCTGAAGGTTGATAAGTCTCCGCGGCCTGATGGTCTGCATCCCAGGGTACTGAAGGAGGTGGCTCGGGAAATCGTGGATGCGTTGGTGATTATTTTCCAGAGTTCAATAGATTCGGGGTCGGTTCCTGAGGATTGGAGGGTGGCTAATGTTATGCCACTTTTTAAGAAAGATGGGCGAGAGAAAGGAGGTAATTATAGACCAGTTAGTCTGACCTCAGTGGTGGGAAAGATGCTGGAGTCTATTATAAAGGATGACATTACTGCACATCTGGATAGTAGTAACAGGATAGGACAGAGTCAGCATGGATTTATGAAGGGGAAATCATGCTTGACTAATCTTCTTGAATTTTTTGAGGATGTAACTATGAAGTTGGACGAGGGAAATCCAGTAGATGCAGTGTACCTGGACTTTCAGAAAGCTTTTGATAAAGTCCCACACAGGAGGTTAGTGAGTAAAATTAGGGTGCATGGTATTGGGGGCAAAGTACTAAATTGGATTGAAAATTGGTTGGCTAATAGGAAACAAAGGGTAGTGATAAACGGCTCCATTTCGGAATGGCAGGCAGTGACCAGTGGGGTACTGCAGGGATCCGTGCTGGGACCACAGCTTTTTACAATATATGTTAATGATATAGAAGATGGTATCAGCAATAACATTAGCAAACTTGCTGATGATACAAAGCTGGGTGGCAGGGTGAAAAGTGATGAGGATGTTAGGAGATTACAGGGTGACCTGGACAAGTTAGGTGAGTGGGCAGATGCATGGCAGATGCAGTTTAATGTGGATAAATGTATGGTTATCCACTTTGGTAGCAAGAACAGGAAGGCAGATTACTACCTCAATGGAATCAATTTATGTAAAGGGGCAGTACAGAGAGATCTGGGTGTTCTTGTACACCAGTCAATGAAGGCAAGCATGCAGGTACAGCAGGTAGTGAAGAAGGCTAATAGCATGCTGGCCTTCATAACAAGAGGAATTGAGTATAGAAGCAAAGAGGTGCTTCTGCAGCTGTACAGGGCCCTGGTGAGACCACACCTGGAGTACTGTGTGCAGTTCTGGTCTCCAAATTTGAGAAAAGACATTCTGGCTATTGAGGGAGTGCAGCGTAGGTTCACGAGGTCAATTACTGGAATGGCAGGATAACCTTACACTGAAAGACTGAAGCGACTGGGCTTGTACACCCTTGAGTTTCGAAGATTGACAGGAGATCTGAGTGAGACGTATAAGATTATGAAAGGATTGGACACTCTGGCAGTAGGAAACATATTTCCACTGATGGGTGAGTGCCGAACCAGAGGACACAGCTTAAAAATACGCGGTAGACCATTTAGGACAGAGCTCAGGAGAAACTTCTTCACCCAGAGAGTGGTGGCTGTGTGGAATGCTCTGCCACAGGGGGCAGTGGAGGCCCACTCTCTGGATTCATTTAAGAAGGAGTTGGATAGAGCTCTCAAAGATAGTGGAATCAAGGGTTATGGGGATAAGGCAGGAACAGGATACTGATTAGGAATGATCAGTCATGATTATATTGAATGGCGGTGCAGGCTCGAAGGGCTGAATGGCCTACTCCTGCACCTATTGTCTATTGTCTATTGTCTATTGTCTATCCTGCTGCTTATCTATCCATTTTACTTCATACTCCCTGTCGCTTTCGCTTTCCCTCAGAAGTTTAAAGTCCGACTGGCCACCCTATTTATTCTTTTCACTGGAACACTGGTTCCAGATCAGTTTAGGTGGAGACCGTCCCAATGGTACAGATCCCCCCAGTTCCAAAACTGATGCCAATGCACCATGAAATGGAATCTCTCTTTCCCACACCAATCCCTTAGCCACATGTTTACTTCCCTAATTTTCTTATCCCTGTGCCAATTGGCATGTTGCTTGAGCAGTAATCCAGAGATTATGACCCTTGAGGACCTGTACTTCCATTTCCTTCCTCGTGCTTGATAATCCCCAAACAGGTCCTCCACCCTAGCTTTTCCTAGTTGTTAATCACAACATGGACCACAACAACTGGATCCTCCCCCTCCCGCTCCAATATCCTTTCAAGTCGGTTGGAGATGTTCTACATCCTGGTACCAGGTAGGCAACATACCGTGTGGGACTCCTGGTCCAGATTGCATAAGATACTTTCTGTCCCCCTAATTATAGAATCCCCTACAACAACTACTTGTCTTTTTGCTGCCCCATTCTTGAATGGCCTTCTGCACCATGGTTGGACCTACTTGACTAGCAATCACTTGCCTTCCCAACAGACTCCCTGCTCTGACCTCATTTCTGCCTAGCTCCCACTACTCTCTGCTGTAAAAAAAGACTGCTGGCTTTGTAGTAAGTGCTTAAATAGCCTTTAAATAGCTCAGCAAGGCAATCAGTTTCAAGGAGAATAGGGGATGAGCATTCAATCCTGGCTTTGTTAGTTCCTAATATTCTAAGATGAGCTAAAAATGAAAAGTTCAAAAGGATGCTACTGAACAAACTGTTTACAAGAGTCTTCCAAAACTGACCTGCTGACTCCTCGTGGCTGTCCATCTACTTTTGATTCAGATATTCACATTTCCTTCAGAACATATTGACTCAAATTTTCCAATTAGATCTAAAATTGCCCACTTACTTTACTAGGACTTCCCTTGCAGGATCGATCACACCAGATGCAGTCCAGTAAATCACGCAGCCAACTTTGAGTGAATAATTCCAGAAACTACATCCTTTTTTCATGATTGCTGCTACATAATGAGGATAAATGAGAGTTTATTGATATTAAAAGACACAGGAAGACAGATTATTACCTGAATGATGATAAATTGAGAAAAGGAGGGTGCACCGAGAAATGGATATTCTTGTACACCAAGTATAGGAGCATAGGAACAGGTTTATGTCATTCGGTTTCTTGACTCCATTCCACCATTCAAAGGGATCAATGTGGCTTAACTCCATATCCGTTAATACCTTTGCTTAATAAAACTTTATCTATCTCATATTGATATTTAACAACTGATCTAACACCAACTATCATGAATGGAAGAGAGTTTGAATCCTCGCCCAACCTTTTGTGCGTGGAAGTGCTCCCTAACATCTCTCCTGAATGGTATGGCCCTAATTGTATGATGATTATTCCTAATTCTAGAATCTGCAACCAGTACAAATAGTTTATCTTTATCTACCCTGTCTATCATATTAATATCTTGAAGACTTTGGGTGGACACGGTGGCACAGTGGTTAGCACTGCGGCCTCACAGCGCCAGAGATCTGGGTTCAATCCCTGCCTCAGGCAACTGTTTGTGTGGAGTTTGCACATTCTCCCTGGGTTTGTTCCGGTTTCCTCCCACAGTCCAAAAATGTGCAGGTTAGGTGAAATGGCCATGCTAAATTGCCCATAGTGTTAGGTGAAGGGGTAAATGTAAGGGAATGGGTGTGGGTGGGTTGTTCTTCGGAGGGTCAGTTTGGACTTGTTGGGCCGAAGGACCTGTTTCCACACTGTAAGTAATCTAATATCAACTCTAACCTTCTGAGTTCCAGAAAAAATAGGCCTCATTTGTGTAATCTCTTCTTATAATTTAAGATCCTGTCCTCAAAACATAACCACTGATATCCAGATATCATTCTTGAATACCTCGGTCAATATATTCTTTCTAAGGTGTGGTACCCAGATCAGCTCACAATACTTCAAGTCGAGACCAACAAGAGTTTTGTATAAACTACAGCATAACGTCAGTGTCATAGATTCATAGAGATCTACAGTAATTATTGGCGGGGAAGGCAGCAAGTGGGTGAGAGTTCAGAACAGGTTCTGAAGAAGGATCACTGCACACAAAATGTTAACTCTTCTTCCTCTCCAAAGGTGGTGCCAGACCTGCTGAGTTTCTCCAGCAATTTCTATATTTTGTTCTTCTTTCCACTGTTTGGCCTACTCTTTGTGTTGGCCTGTTTCATGTATCTGTGGAATGTTTGCAGTTCATAAACTGGATAGGTTCGGATGCTTTCTTGTGGTATGATTGTCCTTTACCTCTTAGGATTAATCTCTGATTCTTCTTACTTTCTGCTTCCAGCACAAATTAAATAAATTTCTCCAAGTTAAATTAGTTAAATCCAGAGTTGAACTATAACCACTCTGCCAAAGACTCATCAATAATTCTAACAGAAGTTCTGTCTTTTATAAATTTTGCTTTCGAAAGTTCCATCGCCATAATTTTCTACTAATCTGCAAAGGTCATAAATGCAGTTATTTATGGATTATGTATTCCATGAATGCCAAACTATCTGGTAAATATTGTTATTTCAGGAGTTTTTTTGTTTTCGATTGGAGGTATTTATCACAAGCAGTTAGAACTTCATCAAAAGTATCTGCCTTTTTAAAATAAATTGGTAATTTATAATGTTTTCAGCTGTAGGACCTACTGAATACAAAAATATGTATCCTTGTTCAGCCTGAGATTTAGTATTTAATGTTGAAGCAATGTCGCATCTACAAAATGATCAATGCAATATTCTATTTGGCCCTTCTCTGACATTAAATCGTGATGGCAATATTATTTCTTGTGCCAATTCTTCTTAATTGGATTATTGACTTTTATTTCTTTTGAAACAGTTTTAAACTCTGCAGTATATAAATTCTGTTTGTTCCATTTGCCTCAAGGATTTAATGATTCTATATTAATTTCATGGAAATGGTGGCATAGTGGTAAATCATAGAATGAAGAATCCAAAGTATGAAGTTTGAATTTTTAAAAATTCTGGAATTTCATGTAAGTTGCTCAATGACAATCATGTAACCACTGTCATTTCCAATTGTTATAAAAACACATCTGGTTCCCTAATGTCCTTTTGGGAAGGAAATCTGCAGTTCTTACCTGATCTGATCTACATGTGACTGATGTGGTAATGTACCAGGTGGGTGAGATGATAGCGTGGTTAGTAAGTAAAGAGTATGGTGCCAGTTTGTTAATGGGATTGATTGGCAAAGAAGGCAGCAAATGGGTGAGAGTTCAAACACTCAGCAATGTGGCTGACTCTTTATTAACCTCACAGGAATAAATGCTGGCCTCGTTTGTGACACCACATCCCATGCAAGAGTAAAGACAAAAATTAAATGTTGATGACTTTAAAGCTAATTCAGTGCAGTTTTATTTCTCTTGCCCAAAAGTGTCTTCAAACTTTTAACATGGCCATGGGGAGTGTGACATAACAAAGAGACCTAGAGGTACAGGTCCATAGTTCATTGAAAGTTATGTATAGGTAGTCAGGGTGGTAAAGAAAGTGTTTGGAATGCTTGCCTTCATTGCTCATGCCATTGAATATAGGAGTTGGCATGTCATGTTGCAGTTGTACAGGACACTGGTTAGGCCACTTTTGACGTTCTGGTCAACCTGCTATAGGAAGGATATTACTAAATTGGAGATGATGCAGAAAAGATTTTGAAGGATTTTACTAGAATTGGAAGGTTTGAGTTATAAGGAGAGGCTGGATAAGCTGAAGATTTTTTCACTGAAGCGTAGGTGGTTGAAGGCTGATTGACAGAGGTTTATAAAATATGATGGGATAGATTAAGGTGAATAGCAACGGTCTTTTCCATAGAATAGGGAAATTCAAAATGAGGCAGCATAATTATAAGGAGAGAGTGACATTTAAAAGACATTTAGACAGATACATGAATATGAAAGATGGAGAGGGATATGGGTCAAGTGCAAGCAAATGGGACTAGCGTAGTTTGGGGAACTTGGTCGGTATGGATGAGTTGGACCAAACAGTCTGTTTTCGTGCTGTATGACTCTTTGACTCTGTAATATCCATATGATCGCAATGTTGAATATTTCCTTTATTCGTAAAATATTTGAACTTCATTATAGGAATGCTGTGGTACTCTCATAATAAAGGTGCATATCCCTTGCTATGGCAAAGCTGTGGTATTTTACTTTCTTTAAGCTTCAGATTATTTTCATGAAAGTGATGATGTATGTCTGGAATGCTTTCTGGAGATTTTCTTGTCTTTTTTGCAATAAATATGGATGTTTTCCTACTTCTTCTAACCTCGAATATTTTTAAGTCAGAGTGAGACAGATTCTTGATAATTGAGGAATGAATAGTTATTGGGTGGAGACAGAAATGTAAACTAATGGGATCAGCTATGATCTTACTGAACTGCAGAGTTGACTTGAGGGGCAAAGTGTCTAACTCTGCTCCTAATTTGTGTCTTCATATATATGACTCTACCATTTCCCAGTGTGACTAGATTCTACTCTTTGCCCAACTCATATTGATTTCCTGTACTCCTTTGAGGCCTGTGGTCAAGATTTTGCTCTGAGTCTGACAATTTTGACCCCCTGCTGCTTCCATGAGTGCTCTTAGTTGTTTCTCTGTGTACAGATGTTCAGACACTGACCGACTGACTCTTCTTAAAGCAAAAATGTTCTTAAAGTGATAACCGCCGAATGCATTGTTAATTTTTGTCCATCTTTTTTAAAATCAATTTTGTATTACTTTGACGTATTTGTATAGCAATTTCCATTGCTGATCATCATATCGCATGTGGTGGTATCAACCAGTAGTGATTACAGTACCGCCACCAACCCCTTTATTTTTTGCAGATATTTTCTAATCAACCTGTTCAGAGATGTTGTTACAAACCTTTGGAGAACATGGGACTTGCATCCAGGCCTCCCAGAGGTGGGAATACTCTGACTGCACCACTTTTATGATAGCCCTTACAAAAGAGAAAGTGCTAGAAAAGCTAAAAGGTCTAAAAATTGATAAATCTCCTGGCCTCGATGGGCTACATCCTAGAGTTTTGAAGGAGGTGGCTGAGGAAATAGCTGAAGCTGGTTGTGATCTTTCAAAAGACACTGGAGTTCAGGGAAAGTCCCAGATTATTGGAAAATCATTGTTGTAACCCCCTTGTTCAAGAAAGAATCAAGACAAAAGATGGAAAATTATAGGCCAATTAGCCTAACCTCGGTTGTTGGTAAAATTCTAGAATCCATGAGATTTCTAAATTCTTGGAAGTGCAGGGTCAGATTAAAACAAGTTAGCATGGATTTAGTAAGGGGAGGTCATGCCTGATAAACCTTTGAAGAGGTAACAAGTAGGTTAGACCAGGGAAACCCAGTGGATGTTATCTGTATAGACTTCTAAAACGCCTTTGATAAGGTGCCTCACGGGAGGCTGCTGAGTAAAGTGAGGGCCCATAGTGTTCAAATTGAGCAACTGGCATGGATTGAGGATTGGCTGTCTGACAGAAAGCAGAGAATTGGGATAAAAGGTTCTTTTTTGGAACGGCAGCTGGTGACAAGTGATGTCCCACAGGGTTCAGTTTTGAGGCCACAGTTGTTCACTTTATATATTAATGATCTGGATGAAGGGACTGGGGGCATTCTGGTGAAGTTTGCCGATGATACAAAGTTAGTTGGACAGGCAGGTAGCACTGAGGAGGTGGGGAGGCTGCAGAATGATTTAGACACTTTAGGAGAGTGGTCCAGAAAATGTCTGATGAAATTCAGTTTGAGCCAATGCGAGGTCTTGGACTTTGGAAAAACAATGCAGGCATGTACTATTTTCTAAACGCTGAGAAAATTCATAAAGCTGAAGTACAAAGGGATCTGGGAGCACTAGTCCAGGATTCTCTAAAGGTTAACTTCCAGGTTGAGACCTTGATTAAGAAAGTGATGTTATGTTGTCATTTACCTCAAGAGGGTTGGAATATAAAAACAGTGGTGTGCTTCTAAGATTTTAGAAAGCTCTAGTTAGGCCCCATTTCGAATACTGTGTCCATTTTGGGCCCCACACCTCAGGAAGGACATACTGGCACTGGAGCATGTCCAGAGGAGATTCACACGGATGATCCCTGGAATGGTAGGCCTAACATATGATGAACAGCTGAGGATCCTGGGATTGTATTTATTCGAGTTTAGAAGGTTGGGGGGAGATCTAATATCCAAGATAATGCATTGCTTAGAAAGAGTGGATGCTGGGAAGTTGTTTCCATTAGGCAGGGAGACTAGGACCCGTGGGCACTGCCTTAAAATTTGAGGGCGTCAGTTTAGAATGGAAATGAGGAGTCATTTCTTCAGCCAGTGTGTGGTAGGCCTGTGGAATTCATTGCCACGGAGCGCAGTGGAGGCCGGGATGTTAAAAGTCTTTAAGGCAGAGATTGATACATTCTTGATTTTGCAAGGAATTAAGGCTATGGGGAGTGTCCAGGTAAGTGGAGTTGAAATGCCAATTAGCCGTGATTAAATGGCGGAGTGGACTCATTGGGCTGAATGGCCTTACTTCCACTCCTATGTCTTATGGTCTGGAAAAAGCTTGCTGCACAAAAGCTGAATTGCTGAAGGTGTCTATCACATGATGAGTCAGGCAATGAACAACCAAATTTCATAAAAGTCAGATATACAAAATACGTAAGACTTTTAATCAAATTTTAATAATTATTTTGAGTACTTCTGTACCAAATTTGCAGATCATAGAGGACCCCAATTCAATGTGACAGGTTTGGCATCTCAGGTATGGGTTGGGTGTTCTGCACCACTACATCTTATCTACACTACTTTGGCACCAACGTTTTACCTGAATTTGCAGCCAAAGACTTTTGAGGCTATTGAATTTAAGATAAGTGTAAAATGAGAAGATATACATCATGCCCACTTTCCCATGCATTCTTCATTGCAATCTTCACCCTACTGACCCCAAATGAGTCTGTTCAGTCTCTTTTATCCAGATTTGAAATTGTGTGAAGCAAAACCCATTCTCTGCAAATTGTCTGACCTCAGCATTTGAAAATTGTGACCCATTGTCACCAAATGCTATTAGTTTTTTTCATGTCTGGAGAAAATTGCTTTCATGCAATTCATCACTGTACTTGTAGTATTGTACACTGTGTCTACCTCTGTGTAATTTGAGCAGTAATCGGCCACTATCAAACAGATCTTTTGTGATAAATCAATATCAATTTTCCAGCAAAGCCAATTTGGTTTTAATGATGCTATTGTTGTTGTTTGCTTTCTATTCTGCTATACCACCCAGATTCTTAAATTGTAATCCCCCTTTCTTCCACAGATTAAAGAACAGTGACCATTAAAGCAAAAGGTACAGGAGGTAAAGGATAAGAAAGAGGAAATAGAATAATACATTGGTTTAGGGCCACAAATACCTGATAACGCAGTTAATATGCATTTCTTACATATCCAAAAGGAGAATGGAGAATGGCTAATTAAAGGAAGGCAGAAAGGGCAGAGAAAGAAAAGTCTGAGAGAAGAAATAATGAAGTCCTGGTGCAATCCAACAAATAGAACAAACATCAATGTAAGGAATCTCTTGAGATTGCTGCAAAAAATGTGCAGTTGTGGATTTCGCCTTGAGAGTTATTGACTATAAAACCAATGAATAATGATAAACCTGTGTAAGAGCCTAATAAGTAAGCTGGCTCTAATGAGGCTACACTGCATACTCATCAGAATTCCAACTCCTTTAAAGGAAATATATATTTGAGGGAAATTTTGAGAAGTGGAGCCACATTTTAGTTAGAACAAGAGAAATTATGGAGATTTGATATAACAGTGATGTCATAAAAATGACACAAGCTTAAAAAAGAGAAAAAAAGCTGCAGATGCCAGAAACTTCTTTTATATTGAGAAGACCAAGCACCAATTGGGTCACCACTTCACTTTCCTTCATCTGTAAGTGTGGCTCTGGTGTCTTCTGGTCATGTTGAAATTTAATTTCTCATCTGTTTCAATGTTGACTACCCTTTCTTTGGCTTCCTTCATTGTTTGAGTCTGCTCAATGGAAATTCCAGTATTTGCCTGCTGATGATCTGAAAGAATGCTGCTTATAAAGACCAAATGATCTTTATATCAAAGAAATCCCCTTTTCCAACATCAATTTGAAATGCGTCAAGGAGATCTTCAGACATATGGCAACTGTGATATTATCAAGCAGAGCAAGCACATTGAAATGTTCTCACCGACAGAAAATCATCAAGTAAAATTAATTCGAGTTTTATTTTTAATCATTATTTAGCATACAGTGTGTAGGTGGACCTTTCAGAGGCAATAGATTTTCAGGAGACAGCAGAGTTTGGGCATATAGTAATATATTCAGGCAAACACTGGTACAATAAAGGGAAAGACCACCCTGAATGTGTCCTCGATGTGAGAGCTCTATCATCCCCTTAATCTTCACCTCAGATCAGAAGAAACGTCAGTGACATTCTAATTTTAAATACAAGCAAACTTTCTTTTATATACTTTTTGTTATTTCATCTTGGCAGCACATATTCTCTCCTCCTGTATACTATTGGTTAATTAGTGCTGGGTTGTCCAACTATGAATGGGTTTTTAGTACATCACTCTATATCAGTAATTGCTTATTGCTGTGATCTGATTGGGCCATTATAGCATGTGGGAAGTTGAAGTTTTGTATGGTTTCCAGTAACTTTTCTCTTTCAACTATGATGTCTGTGTCTGCTACCTTGTATAAAGTTAAAAATCACACAATACCAAGTTTTAGTCCAACAGGTTTATTCGGAAGCACAAGCTTTCAGAGCACTCTCCTTCATCAAGTGCAGTAAGATCATAGGACACAGAATTTATCACAAAAGTTTATAGTGTTATACAACTGATGCAATATATTGAACAAACCTAGATTGCTGTTAAGTCTTTCATCTTTTAGAATTGGTTGCAAATTTCAATTCATTAATATGTAAATCCCAGAGCTTCTTTCAAGTCACATTCCATAAAAACTTAAGGTTTTATAACAAAAAATGTAACATCTAGGCTCAGACAATGCATTAAAGGTGTGAGATTAGAGTCTGAAGGTCTTCCAGTCTTGAGTCAGAGTGGTTCAATTTCCAAAGTAGGAATTTATAAAATGTCACATGGATTATAAAAAGTATTGACTGCCTACAGATTGTCTGCTTTTTGAACAAAATAAAACTCAACTGCAAATACAATGCTGCACGCACGCGCATGTGATGGGGGGAGAGAGGAAGAGAGAGAAAGTGTGTGTGTGCACGTGTGCCTGCAAGAGAGCATGTGTATGAGGGAGGGTCTGCATGAGTGTGTGAGTATGTAGGAGTGTGTGTGTATGTATGTTTGTGCTTGAATGTGAGTGTGTGGCAGGTAATCATGTGACCCAGCCGACGTTGTCTATCTGATATGCTGCAGGCAAGGATGCTGCGAGGCATTGTTCATTGGTGAGACCAAGCAGACACTATGACAACAGATGAATGGACACTGAGTAACAATCGCCAGACAGGGATGTTCCCTCCCAGTCGGGGAACACTTCAGAAGTCAAGGACATTTGGCCTCAAATCATCAGGTAACCGTCCTCCAAGGTGGACTTTCGAATATGCAACAATGCAGAGTGGCTGTGCAGAGACTGATAGCCATGTTCGGTACCCATGAGGATGGCCTCAACCGGGACCTTGGGTTCATGTCACACTACAGGTGACCCCACTACACTTTACAGTCTCACACATAAGCACACATTCACACACAGTCTTACATATTCACAAACTCACGTAGGCTCTCTCTCATACAGATGGTCTCTCTGACACACACATTCACACACACACACACGCGCACACACGCACACACCGTCTCACAGACATATACTCCATTGCACTCATGCACGCACTTTATTAAGCACGAGCGTGCACACACACATACACATACACATACACGCTCGCACTCCCTTCCTCTCTCCCACACACACACACTATCTCACTCTCTCTCTCCCTCACTTGCATGCACACACACATATACGTCAATGAGGTGAATTTGCATTTGCAGAATTGTATTTGTAGATACATTCTATTTTGTTCAAAAAGCACATAATCAAAGGTGTGAGACTAGAGTGTATCTGTATCCCAATCTTGAGTCAGGCTGGTTCTATTTCCAAAGTAGGAATTTATAAAATGTCGCATGGATTATGTAATACCTTTTCAAGGAGTCTGGTTTGATTGATAATGCTAAACTCACAATGACAGCTTTAAAAAAGATGTACGCTTTTGATTGAGGTGTAGCTGGGTTTAGTGGTATGTTAGGTTCATAATTATTCACTGTCTATGAAAACATTCCATGAAAACTAACATTATGCTTTCTGAATGTCGAATTTCTCTAATAATACAAAATAAAACAGCACATATTACAAAGATAGTCTAGACTCTAACTTCTTTTTATTTTAGAGGTAAGTGTAACGTGCAGTGTTCCAGATGCAATGTGATTGGTCAAACTACTAGATTTGAAGCAAAATACACTTCATCCTTGCACTCTAGTTAAACTGCAACCAAAGAAAATAGAATAAAATAATTGGCTTAGCTATAACTCTATTGGAAAACATATCACAGTAACAAATTAGTCAGCTATGGAACAGTAACTCTTCCAATATAGTAACAAATCATGAACACATCCTTGGCAAAAGGCAAATTCAGAAAACAAATTGTCTCACATGCAACTCTTGTCGCCCAGAAGGAAAAATATCAAGAGAACTCAGAGAAAGTGTAGCAGGGAGAGATGTTCTGCAGCAACAGTCCCTGAAATGCCTGCTTCTTCTGAAAGATTAAGAAATTAAATATCCTGGTTCTGTGGTAGCTTGATCACATCCATTCATGTTGCTTCTATCTCAATCTCTCTGTCTTAAAACATTTCTTTTAAGAAAAAGGACAAACTAGAGCTCTTAAAGCCAAAGTATCATCATGCTAGTGAAATAAAACAGCAACTTTTCATCAATTTATTGAGGTCTACATAATTATACTCTGGGGAAAGTTTAGCAGCATACCAAATGAAGAAATATTGGAGAATTGCTAATGCCAGTCTTTGGAGTTCCGCATTAGTGGTGCATTTGCAGACTCCACGAGTTACTAACAGTTTCAAAGGAATATTGAGAGTGAATATTAACAGTCCTACATTGGTTGTAAACTATGGAATTCTCCAGCTTTGCCTCCCCACATCTTTCTTCTCTGAGGACACTCCTTAAAATCTAACTCATTCTCAAAATGTTGATTGATGTGACCTAATATCTCCTTAAACAGCTAGGTGACATAATTTATTTCATCATGTTTCTGGCAAGTGCCATGGGATAGTTTATTATATCAAAGGCGCTTTAGAGACTATTTTTTTGTTAATTCCGAATGTGATATCTGAGCCAGTAACTCTGCTTCTTTTTCCACTAATGCTGTCTGACCTGTTTGATCAAAGCAATTTGTTTCCAGTTGTTGAACATCTGATTCAAGAACAAAGGGGTTAAGGAAATATCATCAAATGTAAGAGATTTTGAGAAGAAAGCATCTTTACACAGAATCAATAAACTTCACTTCCAGTCTTAGTAGTTGGGGCAGAAACTAACAATAAACACTAAATTGCGTAAGATGGATGAAGAAAAAGGATTGAGTAATTTGAGGATAAGATCGGGAAATGTGACAAAACTACTTGCTTGTGTGGAAAGTAAATGCTGATATGGACTGTTTGAGCTGACTACTTTGTTTCTATGTTGTTACAGCAATATCTATCCATGAGTGCAAGCTGACTTCTAAGAGAGACAAAAGGACAATGTATATTTAGAAATGCAAAAAAAATAAGAACAGTCCATCATTTGCCTGCAATTTCATAATTGCACCTGGATTCACTTTACCTTCATTTTTCCCTGTCACTTCTCAGGTCCATGTCTTTTCAGAATAGGACAAGATTACTAATTGGTTAGGATGCCTTTTGAGCTTTTTCAAAATCTCACATACTGTGTCTCTGCATCACATTTATCATTAATTTACTTTGTCCATTTCTCCTTTTGTCTAAATTTAAATCTAGACATGTACAAATGAGACAATGTTTAAAAATTGAATCCACATTGAACAGTTCCTTTTGAGACAGTCTAGATCCTGCCAAAAAATTGAATATCTTTGGTAAAATTAAGTTCAATGCTTTGCCAATCTATTAATACTTTGTCATTACACACTGGAATGTTGGAAATTTGACTAAGTTCCCTTTGTCTAATCAGGTCTTTCCTATTTTCAGGAACTTCTTCAAAACTGGCCCATCTTGAACTGTGTCTTCCTAATCCTAGCCTCTTAATTTCCTAATTTTCTTAAATTTCTATAAGAATGAGAACAATAAAAGCATAGTAAGTGTTATAAAGTGTTGTATGACAGCCTTCTATTTTGTGAGGTGGTGGTTTGCAACATGTCAGTCAACTACGTGCTACTCATCACATGATGTGACACAGAACTTCCACTCTGACGTGACTGGCTTTGCTGCATTACCTGCAGCAGGTTGAGAAGGTGGACAAATTGCTGGGTTATATTTTCTCTGGGCTCTTTTCTTGGACAGCTAGGTTTTATTTTGTTTCTGACCTCTTTTTTCCAAACAATCAGCTTCCAGAGTTTACCAGCATTGCTGACTGTCTCCCAGTTGAAACATGAAGATGGTAACATTGAGGTTGACCTTGTCTTGCCAGGGAATGCTGAAGATACATCTAAGCTTATCTGCTGCCTTCCTCTTATCCACATCTCATTTTTGTGGAGGAGTGTGCTGAAGAGGCAAGCTTGGTAAACTCATAGTCAGGTTGCTGTTGTTCCAAACTCTTCTGTCTTGGAGTTACAGTTTTGAAAATACATGTTTGATTTTATCATCAAGTGATAAATGGCTGGTAGGGCCTAGATTTGTTAAACTATCAAAAACATTCAGTGTCTCATTGTCAGTGATAATAGATAACTGTATGACAACTATTTTGGATGATGATATTTGTCTTCCTGGTCAAAACAAATTCTTTGTGCAAGAGACAGTCTGTCCATCTTGTGTTGAAGGTGTTCCTCTGTAAGGAGTACTAGTGCAATGCTGTCAACCTGGAGCAACATTCTGATAAGGTCTTACTGCACTTTTGTCTTAGATCTCAGGCAAGCAAGGCTGAATAGCTTTCCACTAGTGCCTATATGTAAGAAGACAACATCTTTGGATGACTCAAAGACATATGATAACAACAAGAAAAAAAATGCTAAAATGTGTTGCTGCCAGAAAATAATTCTGGTTATCCCCAAGGTGGATCCTAAAATGCTTTGATATTGCTCTGCCATAACTGACCTTATCAAACACTTTGTCATGGATATTTGTAAAACGTATTGCTTCTTCAACATTTTCTACAGAGATATCCAAACGTATACACCACAACAGAAATTGAAAGCCTGTCAAATTTTTCCTATCCCCAATCCAGGTGACTCAAATCAACTGTCATTTTTTTTTCCACAGAAAAATGTTTTAAATAACATTTGAGAGCTACACAATGAGAACAACCTCACTACCACAGTCTCCAGTGTTTAAAGAAAAGTACTTGATTTTTGAATACTGATGAGGATTTGTGTTTATTGGGCTTTACTTACTGGTTAAACTGATTGAAGAGCACATTCGTTTTTGTCCACACAGTGCTTGTCACACACATGGTTGATTGGAGATTCAATCTATTCAAATCTAATTCCATTATCAATGAGTTGTGCAGAAAGTACCTCAGTTATGTTAGTTATTCAACTTATATTTATGATAAATATGGAATGATATTTGAATTGTCAAATAATGACCAAATCCGTTATTATGACAGATGGTAAAGAATGCACAAATGAAGTGTGCTGTGAGACGGAAATGCTCAGTACATGATTTTACAAACGTAACAACTTTGTTTGAAATCAGTTGAAGAGAAAAGCAATATTAAAGAAGATGAAAGATAAACGATAAAGAATATAAGCATTTTAATTCAATCCTATTATTTTTTCATTTAGTTAGTGAGTGTGAAATGAGAAAGATATGAGGAAAAAGGGCAGCTCACTCACATTCGAGCATCGTTGTTTAATTTTGATGTATTGTTCAATTGTAATGGGAAAATAATAAAGCTGAGTGCAGCAGTGCCCGAAATGTTAATGTGCCCTTTCATGTTTGAAAGGGAATAAAATCAGTCCACTTTGTTTGTATAATCAGACAGTGCACTTTCATACAGCAGCATTTTTACCCTTTATCTCTTGGTGGTTTCTGAAGATATGGTAGCTCTTAACAGCATGATACAATTGATGTTAGTAGCAGGTGTTTCAACACAATCGAGGACCCTTGGGACAAGTGTAAACAGAACTGCAGACTTTCTCTAGGTGATATATTAAGTGTTTGTATTTAATGTCTTCAAACCGAGACTGCCAGCAATATTTCCAAATTATGAACATGTAACAGCTTAACCTTTTTCTTATCAAAATTAGCACATATCTGTGATTTATATCTTTGCCTTTCCTTCTACAGGTGTTTCTATTGCTTCTGCCTGCTAACGATAAACTTTGTGGTGCTGATCAAAGTAGGATGCTGAATAAAGTTAGAACTTTATTCTAACAACTGCTAACTAACTGTCAAAAAGAAACCTACATCCTGTAACACTCACAAGTAAAATGGCCACACAAAATGTTAATTTGCAAATGGTTCCATTGGTATATTGGATGATATTTTTTTCCTCTGTAGTATTCTGTAGAGATTGACTTTTCAGAATTCAATGACATTAAAGGAATACAAAGCCTCTGAAAATATTGCAACATGCACTCTGTTACTTAAAACAAAATCTCATTGCCAACACGTGTCCATTGAGTGAAATTGATGATGAAAAGGTATTGAGCGCTACTTCCCACATATAAAGGCCTGCATTTTATGAAACACTCTCATGCTCCATTCATGAAGTACAGACCTTCAAACGAAAGGAAAAAATGACAATTATTGAATGAAGATATGTGTCCTATTTGTAAGTGTCTGTCTAGCTTGGAAGAGAAAGAAAGGACTTGAATTTATATCATGCCTTTCATAACCTTACAATGCTCCACTGCACTTCACAGCCAATTAAGTATTTTTTGAATTGAAGGTAATGTATCATGTAGACAATGGGGTGGCATGATTTACTCTGAACAATCTACCACAAGCCACAACTTATTGAGACATAGGTAATCTAGTTTTGTGATGCTTAATTATCATCAAGTATGATTTTGGAGAAGTCAAGTTCAATAAAAATGATTATTGAGAACCTCATAAAATCTCTACAGTGTGGAAACAGGCCACATTGACCCACCAAAGAGTATCCCACCCTGACCCATTTCCCTATCCTATTAATCTGCGTTTCCCTTGACCAATGCACCTAACCCACACAACCCTGAACACTAAGGACAATTTAGCATGGCTAATTCACCAAATCTGCACATCGTTGGACTGTGAGAGGAAACTGGAGCACCTGGAGGAAATCTGTGCAGACGCAGAGAGAATGTGCAAACTCCAAACAGACAATCACCAGGACTGGAATCAGACCCAGGTCCCTGGTGCTGTGAAGCAGCACTGCTGACCACTGAGCCACCGTGCCACCCTAAATAACCTGAAGCACCAGTGCAATCACTAGGAAGCTGTAACTAAAGCAACCTGAAGGGGAGAAGAGGAATATTCAACATTTGCCCTACTTCAAGACACATTGAGAAGGTTAAATACCTTGCAAAGGTATTGTGCTTGGAAACCTCCTTTGTCCTGGTGGGTGTGTTATGAAGATGTGGGTGTACTATGCCTTTAAGAGAGTTAAAAGCTTGCAGAGCTACGTGACAGCATCAAATGTTCTGAATAAGATATAATGTAAATTTTTTGCCCAGTAGCTAGGGTAGCTGGTTGCCTGGAAATGACAAAACAGATTTGAATTAGGCCAATCAGTTTGAATTATACCCAGAAAAATACCAAACTTCAATCAAGTTTGAATTTAGTATATTGACAATCTTAAAAGTCAATTACACAATCCAAAGATTTGGGGGTATAAGACTGGGGAAAATTGAACAGTTGGGAGGAGAACTGCCAAGCCACCAGAATCTGTAAACAATCTGAAGAATAGCTCTCTTAAAAGTACCTTTATCGATCAGTGACCTGTGAAACAGAAATCCCTAAGAAGAAGAAAAGAAGACAGTGGAAAAGAAGATTTGACATCTGGCTGGTTTTGAAAACTTGAATTTTTGGTAAATTTTACTCGGGGGTGAGGGTGTGGTTTATCGGACTAGTATTGTAGAAGGGGAAGGTAAAAGATAGGTTTGTGGAAGGAGTTGTAAATAGTTGTTAGTTAATTGTTCTCTGTTATACCTTAAGAAATAAAGTTATAAATTTTGATTTTAAACAGTTCTTGGCTTCTTGAAGTTTCAAAGATTACTGCATGGGATAAATCTTTTCTATGTTGCTGGTTTAAGTTAAGCAGGAGGGTTTACCCCACATTGTAACAGATGAAATCATCATTCCTCCAAAATGAGGGATGTCCTAGATAAGAATTAGGACAGACATCGACTGGGCGTTATTTAGTACCATTAACAATTGCAAAGGAGGATAATGGACTACTATGCAGGACAAGCAAAGCAAAAACAACAGAAGTACATCCAAACTTCCAGTTAGAATGACTTCTGTCCCTGGAACAATTGGCAGGAGGAAGATCACTTTTGTGTATTAGCTCAGACGTTGAATTTGTTGGCACATTATATTTTACTGCATTGCTTGGACTTTGTAGGAACATTTATGTTTGATTACATCCACAAGACTATCACTGAGTCCAGTGTCAGATGTTATTTGATAAACATTGAATGGGTAAGTTTAAACCAAGGCACAGAGGTGATCTGAAGAGGTACACTGAATTCCACAATTTCAAAAAGTGTAATCTCTTGAGAGCACAAATCAGGTCTCTTCCTAATGACAGCAATTTCCAAAATAGAGCATACTCTGTACACTGTATTGAAATTTCATCCTGGGCTGAAGTAGTCAGGTTTATGGTGTGGGGCTTGAACCTGCAGACACAGAGCTAAGAATGCACAGTGATACACAGGCCAAGTTTGTTTTCAGGATATTTCAATAATCATAATTTCTTCATTTTCTGATGGCATAAAAGCAGCTTGTGACCAACTTATGCGGTATAATTGAAAACATAGCAAACCTACATTTGTGCTACTGGTTTCACTTCCAATAAGGACTAAGTAGATTTGGACTCTGTGCATATCATGCTGTCACTGATGATACAAATTAACAGGATGGTCAGTAGAAAAGAATAAAGAATAAAGGAAATTTACAGACCAGGAACAGGCCCTTCGCCCCTCCAAGCCTGAGCCGATCCAAATCCACTGTCTAAACTTTTTTTTTAGATTACTTACAGTGTGGAAACAGGCCCTTCAGCCCAACAAGTCCACACCGCCCCGCCGAAGCGCAACCCACCCATACCCCTACATTTACCCCTTACCTAACACTACGGGCAATTTAGCATGGCCAATTCACCTGAATTGCACATCTTTGGACTGTGGGAGGAAACCGGAGCACCCGGAGGAAACCCACGCAGACACGGGGAGAACGTGCAAACTCCACACAGTCAGTCGCCTGAGGCGGGAATTGAACCCGGGTCTCTGGCGCTGTGAGGCAGCAGTGCTAACCACTGTGCCACCGTGCCACTTGTCGCCCAATTCCTAAGCATCTGTATCCCTCTGCTCCCCACCTACTCATGCATCTGTCCATAAGCATTTAAATGAATCTACCGTGCCTGCCTCTACTACCTCTGCTGGCAACGCGTTCCAGACACCTACCACCCTCTGTGTAAAGTACTTGCTGCGTGTATTCCCCTTTAAACTTTTCACCTCTCACCTTGAAAGCATGACCTCTCGTTATTGAATCCTTCACCCTGGGAAAAAGCTTATCTCAATCTATCCTGTCTATACCCTTCAGATCCCCCCTGAATCTCCTTTATTCTTATGAAAACAATCCAAACCTACTGAACCTCTCTTCATAGTTAGCATCTTCCATACCAGGCAACATCCTCATAAATCTTCTCTGCACCCTCTCCAAAGCATCCACATCCTTTTGGTAATGGGGAAACCAGAACTGTACATAGTATTCTAAATGCAGCCGAACCAAAGCCTTGTACAATTTTAACATGACCTGCCAGCTCTTATATTCAATACCTCGTCCAATAAAGGCAAGCATGCCATATGCCTTCTTGACCACTCTATCCACCTGTGCAGCAACCTTCAGGGTACAATGGACCCGAACTTCCAGACCTCTCTGCTCATCAACCTTTCCCAAGGCTCTTCTGTTTACTGTATAATTCATTCCAGAATTAGACATCCCAAAATTCATCACCTCACATTTGGCTGGATTGAACTCCATCTGCCACTTTTCCGCCCAATTCTCCAGTGTATCTATATCCTCCTATATTCTCTGACGGTCCCCTATTCTTTCTGCTATTCCCCCAGCTTCATGTCATCTACAAACTTGCTGATCATACCAACATTGTCCTCTTCCAGATCATTTGTGTATATCATATAGCCTCCAAGAACTGGTCCATTTAATCCTTTCAGAGCAGAGTCAGGGATTGATCTAGATACATGTGTAAAGTAAAATTGCTGCTTATCTCGCATTATAAGCCATTCTAAACTGCTTAGTGACCATGTATGCAAATTAAAAATTTATTTGTTTCAAACAAAGTTCACTACAACAATGGAGAAGAAAGAAATATGAGCATTTAAACAGCATCTTGATATAATGGTGGATTTTTTTTCATGGGCTTGCATGGAGCTTTTACAAGGCAGCTGGAGAAAAATAATTGAGTGGGAAACAAAACTTCAGTTCCTGATGGCAGGTTAAATCCTTGCTATTTAGGTTCTCAGAGACTTTCACGTGGGTTGGGTTTCCTAGCCAGAATCTGTTTATAGTAATTTGAATGCCATGCTTACTCAAATGGGAAACATGTCTGTTCACAAATCAGACGTTTGAGACAGATGAAATGTGAACCATGTAGATGGACTGCTTTCTTCATGCTCTGGTGAGTACAAGTGTCTTTCCAAGCTTAGCCCCTTTCGAAAAAATTATATTTTGTTTTTTGCACGGACACTTCCAGTTTTATGTTGATGCTCCCCATGTTAGTTAGCTCATAACAAGTCTATTCCTATGCAGTCTGGTTTATTATTCCTAAAACCTTTCATTAGTGTAAGCGAAAAATGACAAGACCACTAGTCTGCCCATGAGGTAGCCACATTGTTTAATGCTACCATACTTGACTGCTGCAGGCAAGAAAAGTTCACCTCAAAAGAGGAGGGGTGGTGGTGGTGGTGGTGATGGTGGTGGTGGTGGGATTGGGGGGGGGGGGGGGGTTCATCTCATAAAGCCATCTTTATGACTGTGTGCTTGTCACATGCAAGCTTTTGAATAAAAATGATCAGATTCTCCAAGTTGTGATCATAGATCAACAGCCTGATGTGCGTGATGTGTTGTATGTTGCAGCAGATGTGTGACAGGCACTACCAGTGTAACAACAGCAGGGCTACATTGGTAGATGCAAAGACATTGTAGACACAGATGTCATATGAGACAGGTGATGGAGTTACCTGGCACCCAACCTTGTGTCCTGTACAATGGCAACCTTGCTGTATTAACTTACACTCATTAGAGCATGAAGCATTGAGTAGGCAATAGCACTTATAATGCAGCATTGGAGCCAATTTTCTTGAGCTGGCCATGGGCACTGACATGTGCTGCCATCTGTTTCCAAGCTGCTGTTGTCAGGAAGGATTGCCTTTTGTTGCCATCCATTGGCTAAAAAGATTCCCTTCTGTCAGGTCTTGGTCATCTCTGGGGTTGGTGTTAGAAATTGAGTGATACATGCTGGTTGGAGGACCTTCCCTATCTACCACAACAATTCTCTGATAGTTGCAGAAAGTGAAGTGCTGTTTTAAATAAAAGAGGAAAGATTATTGGTGAAATACAGGAATGTAGACTGAAGTTAAAATCAGATCAACCATAATCTTATTGGATGTCAGAGCAGGCTCAAAAAGTCAAGTAGCCTACTCTTGTTCCTTGTTGGTAAAATGATGACTGAAAATTGTAGTCTGGAAGAGCCCAATGTGGGACAGAATTTCATGCCTGGGCCACAATAGAATGCAATGTTTTATTTGATGAATATGTAAGGAGCTGAGTCGAATATAACCATGGGATAACTGCCTTCCCCACAAGTGGAAATCCCTCCTGGTTTTCTGCCCAATTCTTCACAGCGTAACTTCTTATGACTAATTACTATTGCACTGTGGTGGCTGTTTTTATTGAAAAGCTATTTTAGTCTTGGACAGCCATTTGGTCTTACATAACATCTGGGGAAGCAAAAAAAAACTTCACGTTGAACTCTTTCATTGTGTAATAAAACTGTAAACATTGCTGAAAACAGACAGGAAGTTCAAAATCTTGATCTTACTCTTCTCAGGATTAGAATACAAGCAGCAGATTTGAATAAAGGAAGGCCAATTTATACAGCAGGAGAAGAGAATACCAATTGGTTGGGCCATTATTGGGATGTAAATGCAGCAAGAATGGTTAACCATAAATCTCATTTCTCTGACCAGGCAAATAGACCTTGACAGCAAGACACAATGGGAAAGGAAATTGTTTACTTAAAAGAATAGGAAATTTTGGTCAATGTAGCTCCAACATCACACCTCTAAATACTTGATGAGCTTCCAAATCTCACAAATAATACCTTGTCTGAGAAAATCAGTGATCAGAGAAAAAAAAAGAAAAATAGGGTACATTTACCAGTAAAAAAACAATAAAACACGACTTTAGGGTCAGATTTACATTAGCGTCATAAGACTTAAAGTGCAAGTCCCACCATTCATTGCAGAAATGTGTTCCAGCAGGACCTCTGACCAACCAATCTTGTTGGCATTAAAGTTGCAAGGTTTGCTAAGCAGAATATTTCTGGGTAGGGAGAAATGCTCATATCCCACCAGCAACTGGCAGTTTGAGTCTGAATGTGCAGAAGTTTTCTGAGAGAGTAAGAGAGTTAGGCTGAAAAATCTTATCAGATTGTTAATGCAAGAAATATTGTTACAATATTTTTTATTTTATTGTCAAGAACATGAGTTTTCACTGGATCTGAAGTATATATTCATGGAATTTGGACCTGCATTGTATTACAGTGAATACACTTGTATATGCAGATTTTATGGGACACACGGATTTATTCGATGTTATATAAGCCTAATCCAACCACACATTACTGGATGTCTATAAAGTGAGTTTGTATCACATCTATTTCCCAGCATGTATCTGTTAGACTGCGGAGTACTTATCATTTCTGAGGGCCTCAGTCTCAAATAGTTAAGCTTCTGATTCAGAAATTGAATTTCCAGCCTTTTACAATAGAAATTAAGGTCTTTGTAAACTGGCACAGTTCTTCATTCCAGATGGATGGATTACTGAAGAATGGCCTGAACCTCTTTAACCACCGTGATTTCTTGTCAACATGTCAATCAATGAATTTTAACCATGAATGTAGCTTTTGTTATAACTTCTCTTCGATTGCCATTTTTCCAATTGTGTTAAAAGCCATAGTAGCATTGGTTACCCTTTAGCACCACATAGCTAGACTGTGCTTTTTCTTTCTTTTTGATAGATGCATAAACTTTCGATGATGACTGCTCCTGGGTGACAAAGGTTCATGATATATGATTATCATCAATTGGAAACTTGGTTCTAAAGTGGAGGGAGAATTGATTGTAGTTTACAGTTTTGTGACTTGTTGCTTTTCAAAGATCAAAAAATCATTTTGAACAGTGAATAATGAACAGATTTTCCAAGATTTTAGCTCAAAAAGTTGCACGTCATCTGGGGAGTTCATTAACATAGTCTTTTCCAATTTGTATATAATTACTTTTAGAGAGAGGGGTCTGGGAGGTGGGAGTTCAGAAGCAGGTATGTTCAGATCCACAACAGCAGAAGTGCTGTTAGTAGCATTTCCAAATGGTCAGGGCTGTGGGTAAGTCCTGAGATTCTTCCCAGTCAGTGCATGGAAAAATAAAAATCACCAAAAGTAGAGGTTGTGGAGGTACGAGAGAATAATGCAGTCTAGAAAGCTATTAAAAACACAGTAAAGTGATGGAAGATGATAGCAACAGTGCTTTCAAGCAACATCTGCTCAGCAATGACCTGCTCAGTGATGCCCAGTTTGGGTCCTGCTAAGGCCAATTAGCTCCTGACCTCATTGCAGCTTTGGTTCAAAATGGACAAAAGAGCTGAATTCCAGACATCAGGTGAGAGTGACTGCCCTTGACATAAAGACGCCATTTAATGGAGTGTGACATCAAGGAAACCTAATAAAAGTGGTATCAGTGCAAACTCTTCGCTATTGGAGTCATACCTGGCAGACTGGAAGATGGTCATGGTTGTTGAAGATCAGGCATCTCAGTTCCAGGATATTTCTGCACAAATTCCTCATGATAGTGTTCGAAGCTCAACCATCTTCAACAATGACCTTCTTACATCATAAGATCAGAAGTGGAGATGTGTTAATGATTGCACAATGTTTATTATTATTCATGACTCCTCAGAAACTGAAGCAGTTCATGTTCATTGTTCAGATCTGGACAATCCAGGCTTAGGCTAACAGGTGGTAAGTGACATTCACACCGCACAAATGCCAGGCAAATATAATCTGTAATAATAGACAATCTAACCACCATGTATTGACATTCAATGGTATTCCCATCACTGAATCTCCTACTTGGGGTAACCATTGACTAAAAACTCAACTGGGAGGAGAAAGTGAGGTCTGCAGATGCTGGAGATCAAAGTTGAAACTTTATTGCTGGAACAGCACAGCAGGTCAGGCAGCATCCAGGGAACAGGAGATTCGACGTTTCGGGCACAGGCCTGAAGAAGGGCCTGTGCCCGAAACGTCGAATCTCCTGTTCCCTGGATGCTGCCTGACCTGCTGTGCTGTTCCAGCAATAAAGTTTCAACTAAAAACTCAACTGGACTTGTCACATAAACACAGTGGCTACAAGTGCAGTTTATAGGCTACAAATACTGTGGCGAGTAATTCATGTCCTTACTCCTCAAAGCCTATCTATGATAGAATAATCCTCACTTACCTGGATGACTGCATCTCCAATAGTGCTCAAGAAGCTTGAAAGCATCCTGGACAATGCAGCCCACTTGATTGGCACCACATGCACAAGTATCCACTCCCTCCACCACTGATGCTCAGTACTCAATGCTGCTACTATCTATAAGATGCACTGCAGAAATTCACCACAGATCCTTAGATAGCACCATCCAACCCCACGACCACTTCCACCTAGAAGGGCAAGGACAGCAAGTGCATGGAAACACTGCCACTTGCAAGTTCCCTTCCAAATCTCACATCATCCTCACTTGGAAATATAGCATTGTTCTTTCACTGTCACTGGAATCCTGGAATTACGTTCCGAAGGGCAACGTAGGTCAACCTACAATACATAAACTGCAGCTGTTCAAAAAGGCATCTTTGCAAGGACAAGTAGGGACAGGCAATAAATGTTGACCAGCCAATGATGCCCATGGCCCACAACTGGATAAAGAAAAAGCAAAGATACCATAAAAACTAATGGGACTGAAGACCAGTAAATCCCCTGAACATGGTTTCATATTAAAGGAAGCAGATATGGAGATAGTCGGTGCACTGATAGTAATCATCAGGGCCAAATGTTGGAAAGTAGGACTCATGTAGATTTAGAGTAGTTCTTGCCAGCTTGATGGGCTGAGGTGCCTCTTCTGTACTGTAAAATTCTATGTTTTGTGATAGCCTGGATAAAATATTGCGTATACATGTTCAAGGGCTGATTGCAACATTTTCAGTCTCCATTTGGAGAAAGTTTCAACTCCTAGGGATGAACATCAGACATGAAACCTGTTGAAGAAGGCAACAGAGATGTTGGTGTGGTGGGGTAGGTGTTGCTGGTGTACCTGAGGAACCTCACACTGTGTTGTGAGATGATTTTACTGCTGGGCAGCGTATAGTTGAGAAATAGATGTGACAACACAGAAGGGTGGGAAGGCAATATTTTGCAGATGGAAGAGGTACATCAGGCTCACGGTTGTGACTTTGACTTGGAATGTATTAAAAAGGAACTGCCTGCATTATCTAGAGAGTCATCAACTGATTGATAATGCCCAAGTCTGGTAAATGACCTGCCGTGAGCCACATAGTTGGAATGGTAAAGTTTACAATCAGTGAGCTGACCTCGTGTTATCGGGTGAGAGGAACTGATTTTGAATGTATTTTAAGCACAAATGTGGAAATACATACAGAAACCAGTGATTTCTGTCACACTATATTGGGACCATATTATCTCCTTCTGTCTGTGATAAATACTGTTGTAACAACCTCATCTGACCTATTCTTGCTTTATGGCAAGCAGTGATCATATGTCACTAGCAATCGTGCGACGATTTCTATGGCAAGCCCTCTTTATTTGTCCCCGATTAATCAATACTTTAACTGCGTCATATTCTATATTAGAGAGCATTTGCATTATTTTACTGAGTATTTGATTGGTACACGGCACAATTTTCACAGAAAGTTATGTTTATTTTTGTATGCTCTCCATCGGTAGCTGATCATGTAATTGCAGCTACAATGTCACTGTTCATTAGTATCAGGTAACCAAAGCTCATTGACTATTGTTCAAGTCATACATATTTAGCACAGTTCACCAGTGAACCAAGTTGCTGTTTCTCATTTGTATCCATGAAGAGCATTGGCAATCTATTTATATCCAGTGGGTCTGTGCACAAACACAATAAAAAGAAACATTTCTCAGGCATTTATCAATTATTACCTTGAACACTAAACCTTTGGGAACTGGTGATATATAAATAAATGCCAATTTCCATTAAGTCCAGCAATCCTGAGGCAAGGGTAATAGTATTTATTAGAAACCATCAAACATGTTTTTGAGTAATTGTTATTGTCAACATAAATGCAATCTGTGATGGGATTTCAACCTTAAAAATCTGTGCATATGTGGCTTTTAAAACCTTATTGAGATATTAGTGGAGTAACTTTGCAAATCTGTCTTTGTGGTAAAGAGCTTTACTCAGTCAGAATCCATATAACAGGATATATGAAGGTCAGTATGCAAGTTAGCTTGCTGAGTTGGAAGGTTTGTTTTCAGATGTTTTGTCACCATGATTAAGTAACATCATCAGTGAGAGTCTCCTGTGAAGCACCTGTGGTATGTCGCGCCTCTCTATTTATAGAATTGGTTTCTTAAGGGGGATGATGTAATTTCCCTTTTTTTTCAAGAGAAGGTAGATGGGATCTAAGTTGATGCATTTAATGATGGGGTTCTGGCCGGAATGCCATGCCTCTAAGAATTCTTGAGCATGTTTTTGTTTTACTTATGCTAAAATGTGTGTGTTGTCCCATTCAAAGTGGTATCCTTCTTTGTCTATATGAATAGAAACTAGTAATAATGGGCCATGTCTTTTGGTGACTAGTTGGTGTTCATGTATCCTCGTGGCAAGTTTCCTGCTTGCTTGCCTGATGTAGTGTTTTTTACTGTTCTTGCATGGTATTTTGTAAATGGCGTTAGTTTTGCTGGTGGTTTCTAATGGATCCTTTAGGTTCATTAGTCGCTGTTTAACTGGGTTGGTAGGTTTGTAGGCTACCAAAGTTTGGGTCCATGGATGATACCTTTGTCATCACAAAATGGAACAAATTAGAGGAAATTTGAGGAAACAATATCCTGACAGGCATTAAATTTGCAAAAGTGGAGGAGAACAGCAACAGGCTCCCATTCCTAGATGAGACAGTTGAACGTACAGTTAATGGAAAGCTTCAAACCAGTGTCTACAGAGAAACAACAAACATCAAAAATTAACTTCAGATGCAATCATCCCAACACCCACAAATGGAGCTGTATCAACACATTATTTCAATGAGCTACAAAGGTCCTAGGGAGTGTTGCTAAACAAAGAGACCTTGGAGTGCAGGTTCATAGCTCCTTGAAAGTGGAGTCGCAGGTAGATAAGATAGTGAAGAAGGCATTTGGTATGCTTTCGTTTATTGGTCAGAATACTGAATACAAGAGTTGGGAGGTCATGTTGCGGCTGTACAGGACATTGGTTAGGCCACTGTTGGAATATTGTGCGCAATTCTGGTCTCCTTCCTATCGGAAAGATGTTGTGAAACTTGAAAGGGTTCAGAAAAGATTTACAAGGATGTTGCCAGGGTTGGAAGGTTTGAGCTATTGGGAGAGGGAACAGGCTGGTACTGTTTTCCCTAGAGCGTCGGAGGCTGAGGGGTGACCTTATAGAGGTTCACAAAATTATGAGGGGCACGGATAGAATAAATAGACAAAGTCTTTTCCCTGGGGTTGGGGAGTCCAGAACTAGAGGGCATAAGTTTAGGGTGAGAGGGGAAAGATATAAAAGAGACCTAAGGGGCAACTTTTTCACGCAGAGGGTGGTACGTGTATGGAATGAGCTGCTAGAGGATGTGGTGGAGACTGATACAGTTGCATTTGGATGGGTATATGAATAGAAAGGGTTTGGAGGGATATGGGCCAGGTACTGGCAGGTGGGACTAGATTGGGTTGGGGTAACTGGTCGGCATGGACGGGTTGGACCGAAGGGTCTGTTTCCATGCTGTACATCTCTATGATTCTATGACTCTATCACACTGCAGTACCCATGAACAAAAAGAGCAGAAGAAAAATATCTATATGTCTTCAAGAAAAACCAATAAACATTGGCTGATTCCTCAGAAACAAACCGAAATAATCAGACACAATGCAACGAAAAACTATAGCCACATTATCTTACGTCAAAGACATATCAGAAATGACTTCCAGACTACTCATACCACTTGGTATCATCATAACCCACAAACCTACCAACACACTTAAACAGTGACTAATGAACCTCAAGGATCCATTAGATACTACCAGCAAAACTAATGTCATTTACAAAATACCATGCAAGAACTGTAAAAAAAAAATACATCGGGCAAACAAACAGGAAATTTGCCACCAGGATACATGAACACCAATGAGCCACTAAACAACATGACCCATTATCACTAGTTTCCATACATACACACAAAGAAGGATACCACTTTGACTGGGACAACACACACATCCTAGGACAGGCTAAAAAAAGACATGCACAAGATCTCTTTGAGCCATGGCATTCTAACCAGAACTCCATCAATAAACACATCGACTTAGATCCTATTACCTTACCTTAAAAAAAAGAACTGAAATGACTTCACCCATCTGAGGAAACGAAGACCTATAAATAGACATATCACCATCACTTCATCGGAGACTCTGACTAATGATCTTACCTAGATACGTTAACGAAACGTCGAAAAACAAACCTTCCAACTCAGTGAGCTAACTCACATACTTATCATCAACCTGAGGTACAAATCTTCTCAAAACTCACTAATATATCAAGGTCCTCATGAAGGTTCTGAGGAGATCCACTGAAATAAGTTTAAGGATTCAATCTTGTATTGTGATGACTACACTGTTGTTATGATGATTTGAAGAATGCGTTGTCCCTCCATGCAGTTTGGCATCTTTAGTGTTAATTATTCAAAGAATCTACAATTTGCATCTGCCCTTGTAATCTAGCTAAAAACCACTGAGAAATGATCAAATAGCCTTCTTTCATAACATCTTTTGTAGTCATCACCATCGCTATGCATTAGCTGGTCATTCATCACATTGGTAAAAACAATGACTGCAGATGCTGGAAACCAGATTCTGGAATGGTGGTGCTGGAAGAGCACAGCAGTTCAGGCAGCATCCGAGGAGCAGTAAAATCGACGTTTTGGGCAAAAGCCCTTCATCAGGAATACAGGCCGAGTGCCTGAAGGGTGGAGAGATAAATGAGAGGAGGGTGGGGGTGGGGAGAAAGTAGCATAGTACAATAGGTGAGTGGGGGAGGGGATGAAGGTGATAGGTCAGGGAGGAGGGCGGAGTGGATGGGTGGAAAAGAAGATAGGCAGGTAGGATAAGTCATGGGGATAGTGCTGAGCTGGAAGTTTGGAACTGGGGTGAGGTGGGGGAAGGGGAAATGAGGAACCTGTTGAAGTCCACATTGATGGCCTGGAGTTGAAGTGTTCTGAGGCGGAAGATGAGGCGTTCTTTCTCCAGGCATCGGGTGGTGAGGGAGCGGCGGTGAAGGAGGCCCAGGACCTCCATGTCCTCGGTTGAGTGGGAGGGGGAGTTGAAATGTTGGGCCACAGGGCGGTGTGGTTGATTGGTGCGGGTGTCCCAGAGATGTTCCCTAAAGCACTCTGCTAGGAGGTGTCCAGTCTCCCCAATGTCGAAGAGACCACATCGGGAGCAACGGAGACAATAAATGATATTGGTGGATGTGCAGGTAACACTTTGATAGATGTGGAAGGCTCCTTTAGGGCCTTTGGGTGGAAGTGAGGAAGGAGGTGTGGGCGCAGGTTTTGCAATTCCTGCGGTGGCAGGGGAAGGTGCCAGGATGGGAGGGTGGGTTGTTGGGGGGCATGGACCTGACCAGGTAGTCTTTGCAGAAGGCGGAAAGGTGTGGGGAGGGAAATATATCCCTAGTGGTGGGATCTTTTTGGAGGTGGCGGAAATGTCGGCGGATGATTTGGTTTATGCGAAGGTTTGTAGGGTGGAAGGTGAGCACCAGGGGCGTTCTGTCCTTGTTACAGTTGGATGGGTGGGGTCTGAGGGCAGAGGTGTGGGATGTGGACGAGATGCATTGGAGGGCATCTTTAACCACGTGGGAAGGGAAATTGTGGTCTATAAAGAAGGAGGCCATCTGGTGTGTTCTGTGGTGGAACTGGTCCTCCTGGGAGCAGATACGGCGGAGGCGGAGAAAATGGGAAAGAATGCCTCATTTTTGCAGGAGGAAAGGTGGGAAGAGGTGTAATCCAGGTAGCTGTGGGAGTCGGTGGGTTTGTAAAAAATGTTGGTGTCAAGTCGGTCGTCATTAATGGAGATGGAGAGGTCCAGGAAGGGGAGGGAGGTGTCAGAGATGGTCCAGGTAAATTTAAGGTCAGGGTGGAATGTGTTGGTGAAGTTGATGAATTGCTCAACCTCCTCGCGGGAGCACAAGGTGGCGCCAATGCTCCCCACTCCCACCCTCCTCTCATTTATCTGTCCACCATTCAGGAACTCTGCCTGTATTCTTGATGAAGGGCTTTTGCCCGAAGCATTGATTTTACTGCTCCTTGGATGCTGCCTGAACTGCTGTGCTCTTCCAGCACCAATAATCCAGAATCCATTCATCACATTGTCTGAATGCAAAATAGTCACTGCTCTTGCAGGCTTAAAACATTCACTTCTGTTTAGGAAGCATTCATTGCATTTGAAATAGAGTCACACAGTCATAGAGTCATACAACATAGAAACAAGCCCTTCAATCCAAACAGGCCATGCCAAACATAATCTCAAACTAAATTAGCCCCACCTGCCTGCTTCTGACCCATATCCTCCAAAGCTTTTCTATTCATGCACCTATCTAAATGTCTCTTAAGCATTGTGCGTGCATTCACCTCAGGAAGTTTGTTCCACATGCAAACTATCCTCTGTTTAAACAATTTGCCTCTCATGTCTTTTTAAAATCTTTCTTGCCTCACTTCGGAAAATGTGCTCCCTCGACTTGAAATCTCCCTTCATAGGAAAAAGACAACTGCCATTATCTCAATGTATACCTTTCACTATTTTGTAAACTTCCATCATGCGATCTCCAAACCCTCTACGCTCCAGTGAAAAGAAATCCCAGCCTAACCAGTCTCTCTTTTTAACTCAAACTTGGCAACATCGAGGGTGGCACAGTGGCTCGGTGGTTAGGACTGCTGCCTCACAGCACCAGGGACCTGGGTTTGCTTCATGACTCAGGCAACTGTCTGAGTGGAGTTTGCACATTCTCCCCATGTCTGTGTGGGTTTCCTCTAGGTATTCTGGTTTCCTCCCACAATCCAAAGATGTGCAGATCAGATAAATTGTCCATAGTGTTAGGTGCATTAGTAAGGGATAAATGGGTGTGGGTGGGTTACTCTTTGGTGGATCAGTGTGGACTTGTTGGGCTGAAGGACCTGTTTCCATACTGTAGATAATCTAATCTAAAAAACATCCTGGTTTGAGTTAAAAACATCTTCAGAGCCTTCTCCAATAATATCCTTCCTATAGCAAGGCAACTAGAACTGGACACAGTACTTCAGATGATGCCTCACCAATGTCCTGTACAACCTCAAAATGACTTCTCAGTAGATGGAGCAATGATGGCAGATGTGTCAAATGCCTTTTTAACCATTTATGCTTAACTTTATCTGCCAATGATATCTCATAACTCCTCTTTGCCGTCCTGATTTCTTAATTAAGAATGACCCTACACTCCTTATACTGAGGAAGAGATTCAATTGAACCAAGTTGTCAATATCTAAAATAAGATTCAATAGTTTAAAACTTTTCTTACTTGCAATAAATTCCAAGCAAAAGTAAGCTTTTATTTTGTTTCCAAACTTGGTTAAGCCACTTTTAGAATATTGCATGCAATTCCGGTCTCCCTCCAATACTGGAAACTTGAAAGTGTTCAAAAAAAATTTACAAGGATGGTGCCAGGGTTGGAGGGTTTGAGCTATAGGGAGAGGCTGAATAGGCTAGGGCTTTTTTTCCCTGGAGCATCGGAAGCTGAGGGGTTTATGAAATCATGAGGGGCATGGACCGGGTAAATAGACAAAGTCTTTTCCCTGGTGTAGGGGAGTCCAGAATTAGAGGGCATAGGTTTGGGGTGATAGGGGAAAAATTAAATAAAAAAAGGACCTAAGGAGCAACTTTTTCATGCAGAGGGTGGTGTGTGTATGGAATGAGCTGCCATAGGAAGTGGTGGAGGCTGGTACAATTATAACATTTAAAAGGCATCTGGATGGGTATATGAATAGGAAGGGTTCAGAGTAATATGGGTCAAATGCTGGCGAATAGGACTAGATTAATTTAGGATATCTGGTCAGCATGGACAAGTTTGGTCGAAGCGTCAGTTCCTGTGCTATCCATCTCTATGAAATCTATGACAGAATTCACTCCTGCCCATGGACAGGACACTAAAAATGCGGTAACCCACACATGATAAATGGTTATAGAATGGAAGAAGATCACACAGCTAATTACTCCACTTCAGTAATATTCAGAGAAGTTTCCACAAACATCCACAACTTTCACTGACCACTCAGTTGCAGTGATGTACATTATCCACAAGGTTCACTGTAGAAATTCACTAAGGCTTCTTTGATAACGCCTTTTAAACCTACAACTATTTCCATGCAGATACATGGGACCAACACCACCTGTAAGCTCCCCTCCAAGCTGCCACCATCCTGACTTGAAAATAAATCACTGTTCCTTCAGGACCACTGTGCCAAAATCTGGAATTCCAACTCAATGACATTGTTGGTCTACCTCCAACCCATGTGTGACAGTGGCTCAAGAGGGCAGCTCACCATACCTTCCGAAGGGCAGCTAAGGATGGGCAATAAAGTCTGTACAAGCAGCAATTTCCATGTCCTGCAAGTGAATTAAGACAGGGCTTCTTCCATCCTTCTTTTTGGGATGTGGGTGCTGCTGCCATATAGAGTCACTAATTGCCCATTGAGCTGAATGGCTTGTCGAGGACAGTTCTGAGGGCAGTTAAGCGTCAGCCACATTCTTGTGGGTCTGGAATCACACCTCATCCAGACCGCTAACAGCGACAGATTTCCTTCACTAAAGGACATTACTGAATCAGACAGTTTTATTTTTAAGTATCAATTGACAATAGTTATAAACTTTTGATTCCAGATTATTATTGAATTCAATTTTTCACCATCTGGCGTGATGGGATTCAAACCTATGTCCCCAGAATTGGGGTTCTAGATTGCTCGTTCAGAGTCTATACCACTTCTAACAATAGCCACATATGTTTCTTTTCTCTCTCATGTGCTTATCCAGCTCCCCTTTAAATGTATCTTTCCTACATTAATTTTTGAAAGTGGCAACCTTCATTTTGTAACTGTTTTGAGATCATTTGGGCCCTGCTATAATATTTCAATTGTTTTGATGCAAATCTCAAGTGTCCACATTAATGGTAATGTCAGCAGTTGAGATTTATTGTTTACAATTAGTAGTGCTATTTGCGAGCATTAGCAACCAGGTTTGCAAGAACATTAATTATATTTGAATTTGCAGATCTTCAAATGTGCTAAACAGCTGCCATCTTAGGGGCCATTGGTTTCCACCTCCCTATGGTCTTACATTTTGACATTAAGCCGCTGCACACAGCAGACAAAATCAGCAGTTTTTTTCTTCATTCTGAAATTTGCTATGAGCATTAAAATCAGCATACAGAATGTAAATTAATACAGATGGTGTAACACTTATAAAATGACAGTGTTTGTTTTTTGTGTGATAAATAAATGACTTCAATGTGCTCTTTCAGCGACTCTGTTGTTAATACAAAATAGTCTCAAATCCCTTGTTTGTAAATAATGGGTGGCACTGTGTTACTATGAGCTTCCAAATTAACAATGCCAAGTTGGAAAATGTTATGACTTATAATTTAGACTTCTTTACACAGTTAACATTTTGATCTGAACTGTTCCCTTTGAAAGTAAATTAAGGGAAATGAAACAAAAGCCTTGCATTTACATCTCCTAGAAATGTCTTAAAGTACCCTAGCTTCAATTGAATATGTTTTATTGCATGATATTTATTTTTAATTATTTCATGGGATGCGGGCCATGATGTTGCCTACCTCTAAGTGCCCTTGAACTGAATGCCTTTTCTGGCCCTTTCAGAAGGTGGTTAAGAGTCAATCAAATCGCTGTGGGTCTGAAGTCAAAATGTAGTCAGACCAGGTAAAGATAGTAAATTTTAGTGAAACAAGTGTTTGTTATCTACAATTGAGATAGACTTGTAGTCACCATTTCAATTTCAAAATAAAAAAAAGTGAATTTAAATTCCACCATCAGTTAAATAAGGGTTAAATCCATATGGAGCATATCCATATATGAATATAAGAATTAAAAGCAGAGATATGTACCTTGACCTTTCAAACCTGTTCTGCCATTTTATAAAATGACGGTGATCTGAGTGCTCCTAATTTCGACCAGTTCTAATAACCTTTTGTCCCTTGTTTGTTACAAATCAATACAGCTTTTTCCAATATTCAAAACATATTCAAAAACTGCAGTCAAACTCTAAACATTGCCTTTTGAGGAATGGTGTTCCAACGATTGATGACTGAGAAAAATTTTCTTCACAATTCTGTCTCAAATGGATGATCCTTATTTTTAAACAGGGTCCTCCTAAATACCTTACATAAGAGCAAACCCCATCCTTTTCTCCTTGTCAAGACAGCTTACACGTTTCATTCAAGTTGCCTTACTCTTCTGTATTCCAACAGATACAAGCATAGACTGCCTAACCTTTCATCATAAGAACATATGCACTTCTTTTTTTAGTCTCAGAAACATTGTCTGAACTGTTTCCAATGTGCTTACCTCCATCCTTAAACAAGAAGTCCAAATCTGTACAGTATTCCAAATATTGGGGCGGCACGGTGGTTCAGTGGTTAGCACTGCTGCCTCACAGCGCCAGGGACCTGGATTCAACTCCCGCCTCAGGTAACGGTCTGTGTGGAGTTTGCACATTCTCCCTGTGTCTGCGTGGGTTTCCTTTGGGTGTTCCGGTTTCCTCCCACAGTCCAAAGATGTGCAGGCCAGGTGAATTGGCCATGCTAAATTGCCCATAGTGTTAGGTGCATTCGTCGGGGGAAATATAAGGTCGGGGAATGGGTGTGGGTGGGTTACTCTTTGGAGGGTTTGATATGGACTTGTTGGGTCGAAGGGCCTGTTTCCATACTGTAGGTAATCTAATCTATAGTCTTACAAATGTCCTGTACAACTGAAGGGTGACCTCTCTACTATTGTGCTCGACTCCTTGCAATAAGCAATGATATTCTATTACCTTTCATATTACTTGCTGTATTGGCAAGCTCACCTTCTGTGATTTGTGCATAAGGCCATCTAGATCCTTTCTCACATGTTGGAATCGCTCACCAATTAGATAACATGCCGCTTTTGTCAACCACTCTGAAATAAGTGTCATTTTACAGTTTCCTGTTTTACACTCAATTTACCAGACCTTTGCCCACTCAATTAACATTTCTATATCCTTTGTAGCCTCCTTATATCCTCTTCACAATAACTTTCACAACAATCTTTGTGCCATGAGAGAATTAGTCTGGCATTTGCTATGACTAACCTTGAGACATAATAACTGCATGAACAATAGGAGTAGAGATTCTGCTGTTGACTGCAGCTTCAATGCTAGAAATGAGAGAAAATGAAATAATTGAATAAACAATACAGACAGATGACAAAACAAGAAGGCCAACAAATGTCATACATTTGTCTGAAGCAATGCAAAAAAGTTGAAAACTTATTAAATTTCTATTGCATGCATCAAGAGGAAAAGGTAAAACTATACAGAAAAGGTAGGAAACAATGGCAAAAGAAAAATGCATGCAATAATGAAGGACTAAAGTTCTACAGATGTGCAAATGAGAGTCACTTTGGTGGAGATAAGGGTAAGAAGCTTTGAACACTCAAGGATTGTACCCGAAACATCAATTCTCCTAGTCCTTGGATGCTGCCTGACCTGCTGTGCTTTTCCAGCACCACACTCTCGACTCTGATCTCCAGCGTCTGCAGTCCTTAATTTCTCCTATTATTAGGGATTCTCAGCTACACTGGGGGGATACAGTACTGGTAGTAATCATCAACTCTAAAACTCTTTATCATCAGACAGATGACATTGAAAGCACTTGTGCGAATCTAGACATTGGGAGATATTAATGATTTATTTTCTTTTTCTTTCACTATGTCTCAAGGTCTGCTTTGCTGATCCAATGTGGAAATGATCAAAATATGCCAAGAGTGGAGAGCAGAAACCAGTTTTACAAAGTGATAAACTGCTGACTGCTTGCTATGGCTTATATCACCAGAGTTTTCTTGAAAGCATCCAGATACTTTAACGTTAAGTGCTGTTGTCACCTTCCCAATCTTAGCCAAGACAGTGTCCTTGATATAAAGGTACTGCTGGTCAGGTTTCCATAAATGTCTTTTCTTTGTTCCAGATCTGAATGGAAACACAATCAATAGACAGTGGCTATGTCATAGAATCATTGATTGATTGCAACACAGGTCACTCTGTCATACTTCCCTTTGCTGTCTTTCTGAAGGAGCAATTTACCTTATGCCATTCATTCACTTTTATTTTCTGTAATTCTAAAATTTTCCCAGCTCTCTTTTGAATATTTCCATTACACTTTGAGAGAGATTTCCACATCTTAATAATTCACTCAATATTGTCATTGATTCTTTGAGCAATTACCTTTAAGCAAGTTTTGAGAAAATTTGTAGCTCAGGTTGAGGTTCTGGATGTAGGTTTGCTCGCTGAGCTGGAAGGTTAATTTCCAGACGTTTTGTCACCCTATGGGTAACATCTTCGGTGGGCCTCCGGGCAAAGCACTGCTGATAATTCCTGCCTTCTATTTATATGTTTGGGTTTCTTTTCCAAACATTCTGGAAATTAATCTTCCAGTTCACCGAGCAAACCTACATCCAATTACCTTAAAGTTCTGCCCTCTTGTTCTTGTCCTTCCACCAATATGAAGTTTCACCCCATCTATTTTGTCTAGATATTGCAAAATTTTGAATATCTCTTTTCCTCAACCTTATCTAAAGAGTCCATTCCCAATTTCTTCAATTGACCCACTCATCCCAGGGCCTGTACTGGTGATTCATTGTGTATTCACCTCAATGCTCTCTTGTCCGTTCAGAACAGGATGAAATATTCCACTTGAAGCTAATTCAATGTTTTATATTTTTTAACATAGCTTCCTTACTTTTGATCTCTATGCCGTTACGGATAACACTGAGGAGCTGTTTAGTTTGTTACCTGGTCTCTGTGCTGATTCTTTCAATAATGTGTGCACACACAGATTCAGGATCTCTATTCCTGCACCCCTCCCCCCAACTGCTTCAGAAATCAGGAATTTATTTTATTTTGTCTCATTCTTCATTATAAAATGAATCACTTCACACTTGACTCTGCTTTAATTTTATTTGCAACTTGTCTGCCATTGCATTAATCTGTCCATGCTGGGGTTGTGTACATGATTTGTAGATGCCGGTATTGGACTGGGGTGTACAAAGGTAAAAATCTCACAACACTAGTTTATTTAGAAGCACTAGCTTTCAGAGCGCTGCACCTTCATCCACCTCATGATGCACAATATTTCCAAGTTTTGTACGGCATGAAAGTTTTAAAATTGTGATCTGTACAGCAACATCTGGGTCATTTCAGGAAGAGCAGTTGTCCCAACACTGCATTGGGACTCTACCATAAAGATTCCTCCAGTCGGAAAAACATTTACTTATCACAGCACTTTGTTTCCTGTCATTTAACCAATTTCATATGCCGACTGTCCTTTTTTTTGCGATGAACTCTAACTCGCTTCACAATTCTATTGTGTGAACATTTCACAGGGGAAATTAAGCTCAGATCTCTATGCAGACCCTGTGAATGAATAGATCTTAATCAAGTGTTGCCAGCCAGCAATACTGTTCATTGGCGTCCTTTTCTTCCTCGATATTCTCACCTTTCATCGTTCTCTTCCTCAAATGACAGGATTAACTTAACTCCAATCTGGTCTGATAAGTTAGTTGACTAGCTCAGTTGTGGTAGCAGCTGATTTTGTGCTCACTTGTGGCAAGTGAAATACATATGAGATCCAAATCTCATTTGGCAGAAGGGCTACCCAATCACATTTGGCTCCATCCAGCCTGCTGTTTAAAAATTGTCAGTCATGTAATGTACAATTTGGTGCCCATTACAACCACATTAGAGAATGCAGAATCTATGCCCATGACTTATGTGTCTTATGTTGGTCAAAGATAAAACTGAATGCTTCTGCTAATCCACAGATCAGTATTTACTACAAAATGTACGCATCATGCATCACAATGGGCACAGAATCTTTCACTCCCGCATCGCACATGCTTAAATAATGATGAGAAACAAAAACTCGACAAATGTCATATTTAACAAAAACTGAAAGAACTGCGGATGCTGTCAATCAGAAACAAAAACAGAAATTGCTGGAAATGTTTAGCAGATCTGGCAGCATCTGTGATGATAGATCATGTTTTGAATCTGGTGACCCTTCCTCAGACAGAACTGATGCTAGCTCAGAAAATACTGGATTTTATGCAGCAAATAGGTTGGGGGTAGAGAGTAGGGATTAATGATATGTGGGGATAGAACCCAAAGAGTGAGAAGAACAGTTGGATATACAAATGAGTCGATAATGATCTGGCTGGGAGGGTGAATAACTTCTAATGGAGACTGTTATTGGCTAACAATGTGCTGTGTGACTTGGAGGTACTGGTGTTGGGCTGGAGTGGACAAAGTTAAAAAATCACACAACACCAGGTTACAGTCCAACAGGTTTATTTGGAAGCACCCGCGTTCGGAGTGCCGCTCCTTCATCAGGTAGTTGTGAAGGTTAAGATCATGCTCACAGAATTTATAGCCAAAGGAGTCCAGTGTCATGGAGATATGATACAGTAAACAATCTTAGATTAAAACTTTCATCTTTTTTTGAATGAGATGTGCTAGTTTCTGTTCTTTGATATGTCAATCCCAGAACTTCTTTTAAATTACATTCTCAAGATAGCTCAGCTTCTTAAACAATAGGTGTAAAGTCTGTCTGTGTCCCGTCACTATGTCAGACTGACAAACCCTCTGTATAGTTTTACAGAGTTTTACATGGATTCATGCAGTTTTTGAGCAAAATAAAATGTAATTCTGTAAAAACAAATTCACCCCATAAGCTTAGAATGTGTGCACATGTAGGAGCAACAGATTGAGTGCGCGTGTGATGTGTGCATGTGGGTGTGAGTGCATGTGTTTGAGTGTGTGTGTTTGTGTGTGTGAGAGAGAGTATGAGTGTACCGTGCAGTCGGTCACCCGTGGTATGACATGAACCCAAGGTCCTGGTTGAAGCCATTCCCGTGGGTACCGGACTTCGCTATCAGCTTCTGGTCAGCCGCTCTGCGGTGTTGCTTGTCCTGAAATCTGCCTTGGAGGATGGTCACCTGAAGGCTTGAGGCTAAATGTCCTGGACTGCTGAAGTGTTCTCCAACTGGGAGGGTACACTCCTGCCTGGTGATTGTTGTGCGCTGTCCATTCATCTGTTATTGTAGCATCTGCTTGGTCTCGCCAATGTACCGTGCCTCTGGGCATTCTTGCCTGCAGCGTATGAGACAGACCATGTTGGCCAAGTCACATGAATACTCACCACATACATGGTGGAGGTGTTCCCACGTGTGATGGTTTTACCCGTGTCAATACCCTGACATGTATTGCAGCGGCTGCTGTGGCAGGGTTGTACAGTGTTGTGCTGAAGGCCAGGCTGTTTGCTACAATTCATGATCTGTTTAAGGTTTGGTGGTTGTTTAAAGATGAGAAGTGAAGATGTGGGGAAAGTCTTGGCGAGGTGCTCATCCTCATCAATAATGTGTTGCAGGCTGCGAAAAACATGACGTAGCCACTTGGCTCCTGGGAAGTACTGGACAATGAAGGGTACCCTGTCGGTTGCAGCTAGTGTCTGTCTCCTCGGGAGTTCATTACAATTTCTCGCTGTGGCATATCGGAACTGGTGGTTAATGAGCTGAGCATCGTACCCTATTCTTATGAGGGCATTCTTGAGCACTTTCAAATGTCCATCACTTTCCTCCTCATCTGAACAGATCCTGTGTGTGCGGAGGGCTTGTCCATCAGGGATGGCTGTTTTAATATGTTTAGAGTGAAAACTAGAGAAGTGTAGCATCGTGAGGTTATCCTTGGGTTTGCAGTAGAGTGAGGTGCTGAAGTGCCCATCCTTGATGGAGAGCTGAAAATGTGTTGCTGGAAAAGCGCAGCAGGTCAGTCAGCATCCAAGGAACAGGAGAATCGACGTTTCAGGCATAAGCCTTTCTTCAGGAATGGCTTATGCCCGAAACGTCGATTCTCCTGTTCCTTGGATGCTGCCTGACCTGCTGTGCTTTTCCAGCTACACATTTTCAGCTCTGATCTCCAGCATCTGCAGCCCTCACTTTCTCTCATCCTTGATGTGTCCAAGAATGAGACAGATACTAAAGAGTAGTCCATGGTAAGTTTGATGGTAGGATGAAACTTGTTGATATCACTGTGCAGTTGTTTCAGTGACTCCTCACCATGGGTCCAGAGGAAGAAAATGTCATCAATATATAGAACATAGAACATAGAACAATACAGCACAGAACAGGCCCTTCGGCCCACGATGTTGTGCCGAACATTTGTCCTAGTTTAAGCACCCATCCATGTACCTATCCAATTGCCGCTTAATGGTTGCCAATGATTCTGACTCTGCCACTCCCGCAGGCAGCGCATTCCATGCCCCCACCACTCTCTGGGTAAAGAACCTACCCCTGACATCCCCCCTACACCTTCCACACTTCACCTTAAATTTATGTCCCCTTGTAACACTCTGTTGTACCCGGGGAAAAAGTTTCTGACTGTCTACTCCATCTATTCCTCTGATCATCTTATAAACGTCTATCAAGTCACCCCTCATCCTTCGCTGTTCTAATGAGAAAAGGCCTAGCACTCTCAACCTATCCTCGTACGACCTATTCTCCATTCCAGGCAACATCCTGGTAAATCTTCTCTTCACCCTCTCCAAAGCTTCCTCATCTTTCCTAAAGTGAGGCGACCAGAACTGCACACAGTACTCCAAATGTGGCCTAACCAAGGTCATGTACAGCTGCAACATCACTTCACGACTCTTGAATTCAATTCATCTGCTAATGAACGCTAATACACCATAGGGCTTCTTACAAGCTCTATCCACCTGAGTGGCAACTTTCAAAGATCTATGAACATAGACCCCAAGATCCCTCTGCTCCTCCACCTTACTAAGAACCCTACCGTTAACCCTGTATTCCGCATTCTTATTTGTCCTTCCAAAATGGACAACCTCACACTTGACAGGGTTGAACTCCATCTGCCACTCCTCAGCCCAGCTCTGCATCATATCTAAGTCCCTTTGCAGCCGACAACAGCCCTCCTCACTATCCACAACTCCACCAATCTTCGTATCGTCTGCAAATTTACTGACCCACCCTTCGACTCCCTCATCCAAGTCATTAATAAAAATTACAAACAGCAGAGGACCCAGAAATGATCCCTGTGGAACTCCACTTGTAACTTGGCTCCAGGCTGAATATTTACCATCTACCACCACTCTCTGACTTCGACCGGTTAGCCAGTTTTCTATCCAACTGGCCAAATTTCCCTCTATCCCATGCCTCCTGACATTCCACATACGCCTACCATGGGGAACCTTATCAAATGCCTTACTAAAATCCATGTATACTACATCCACTGCTCTACCCTCATCCACATGCTTGGTCACCTCCTCAAAGAATTCAATAAGACTTGTAAGGCAAGACCTACCCTTCACAAATCCGTGCTGGCTGTCCCTAATCAAGCAGTGTCTTTCCAGATACTCATAAATCCTATCCCTCATTACCCTTTCCATTACTTTGCCTATCACCAAAGTAAGAGTAACTGGCCTGTAATTCCCGGGGTTATCCCTATTCCCTTTTTTGAACAGGGGCACAACATTCGCCACTCTCCAGTCTTCTGGTACCACCCCCGTTGACAGTGAAGACGAAAAGATCATTGCCAACGGTTCAGCAATTTCCTCTCTTGCTTCCCACATAATCCTAGGATATATCCCATCAGGCCTGGGGGACTTGTCTATCCTCAAGTTGTTCAAAATGTCCAACACATCTTCCTTACTAACAAGTATCTCTTCTAGCTTACCAGTCCGTTTTACACTCTCCTCTTCAACAATACGGTCCCTCTCATTTGTAAATACTGAAGAAAAGTACTCATTCAAGACCTCTCCTATCTCTTCCGACTCAATACACAGTCTCCCACTACTGTCCTTGATCGGACCTACCCTCGTTCTCGTCATTCTCATGTTTCTCACATATGCATAAAATGCCTTGGGGTTATCCTTAATCCTATCTGCCAAAGATTTTTCATGCCCTCTCTTACCTCTCCTAATACCTTTCTTCAGCTCCCTTCTGGCTATCCTGTATCCCTCCAATGCTCTGTCTGAACCTTGTTTCCTCAACCTTATGTAAGCCTCCTTCTTCCTCTTTACAAGACATTCAACCTCCCTCGTCAACCAAGGTTCCCTCACACGACCGTCTCTTTCCTGCCTGACAGGTACATACATATCAAGGACACGTCGTATCTGTTCCTTGAAAAAGTTCCACATTTCCACAACCTCCTTCCCTGACAGCCTATGCTCCCAACTTATGCTCCTCAGATCCTGTCTTACAGCATTGTATTTTCCCTTCCCTCAATTGTAAAACCTACCCTGTTGCACGCACCTATCTCTCTCTATTACCAAGGTGAAAGTCACAGAATTGTGGTCACCATCACCAAAATGTTCACCCACTAACAAGCCCATCACTTGTCCCGGTTCGTTACCAAGTACCAAATCCAATATGGCCTCCCCTCTGGTCGGACAATCTATATACTGAGTTAGAAAAGCTTCCTGGACACACTGCACAAACACCGCTCCATCCAATCTACTTGATCTAAAGAGCTTCCAATCAATATTTGGGAAGTTAAAATTGCCCATGACTACTACCCTGTGGCTTCTGCACCTTTCCAAAATCTGTTTCCCAATCTGTTTCTCCACATCTCTGCTGCTATTGGGGGGCCTATAGTAAACACCCAACAAGGTGACTGCTCCTTTCCTATTTCTGACTTCAGCCCATACTACCTCCAAAGACAGATCCCCCTCGAACTGCCTTTCTGCAGCCGTTATATCATTTCTAATTAGCAACGCCACCCCCCCTCCTTTTTTACCACCCTCCCTAATCTTACTGAAACATCCGTAACCAGGAACCTCCAACAACCATTCCTGTCCCTCTTCTATCCACGTTTCCGTGATGACCACAACATCGTAGTCCCAGGTACCAATTCACACCTTAAGTTCACCCACCTTATTTCTGATACACCTTGCATTAAAGTATACACACTTGAACCCATCTCTGTGTCCGCAAGTATTCCCTGTCAGTGCTACCTTCTCCTCAGCCTCCCTACATTCTTGGACATCCTGACAAACAGCTAACCTACTTGCTGGACTACAAGTCCGGATCCCATCCCTCTGCCAAATTAGTTTAAATCCCCCCAAGAGTGCTAGCAAACCTACCTCCCAGGATATTGGTGCCCTTCTGGTTCAGGTGCAACCCGTCCTGCTTGTACAGATCCCACCTTCCCCAGAATGCAGTCCAATTGTCCAAATATCTGAAGCCCTCCCTCTCGGACCCTGGCACCCGGGAGGCAACAAACCATCCGGGAGTCTTGCCCATGTCCACAGAACCGCCTGTCCGTCCCTCTAACTATAGAGTCTCCTATAACTAGCGCTCTCCTCCTCTCCCCCTTTCCCTTCTGAGCCTCAGAGCCGGACCTCGTGCCAAAGACCCGGTCACTGCAGCTTACACTTGCTAGGCCTTTCCCCCCAACAGTATCCAAAGCGGTATACTTATTATTGAGGGGAACGACCACAGGGGATCCCTGCACTGCCTGCTTCCTCCCCTTCCCACCTCTAACTGTTACCCAGCTACCTCTGTTTTCTGGCGTAACTATGTCCCTGTAGCTTCTATCTATCACCCTCTCAGCCTCTCGAATAATCTTCAGTTCATCCAACTCCAGTTCCAGTTCCGTAACGCGTTCTGTGAGGAGCAGGAGCTGACTGCATTTCCTGCAGATGAAGTCGGCAGGAGCATCGGTGGTCACCCCTACCTCAAACATCCTGCAGGAGGAACATTCCACTGCCTGCGCTGCCATTACTCTACACTTAGTCTCCAAAACAAGAACACTGAGTAGCTTATCTGTGGCCTTTAAAGTTAGGTTAGAGGAGGAGGATGGGGGGGAGGCCCTACTTTGTAGGGCCTGGGGTCCAGAACACACCCACTCAAATATCAATCACTTACTTTCCCGACCAGCTCTGCGCTCCAACTTCACTTCCGCCCAGCTCGTGCCGCTCTCTGCTGTGAAAAGACCGTTGGCGTCGAGGTAAGTTCTTAAATATTAATCACTTTCTGGAGTGTAGTGTCAGTTGGAGAACCTGCGCAGAAAAGAAGTCTTGTTTGAACTGGTGTATGAAAATTTGGGGTGCAGATTTAGTCCCCATGGCCATTCCATGTGTCTGAAGGAAGAACTGATTGTCAAAGGTGAAAAAGTTGTGGTTAAGGATGAAGCGAATGAGTTGTAGGATAGTGCTCAGAGATTGGCAGTTGTTGGGATTGAGTACTGAGGCTGTTGCAGTGATGCCGTCATCGTGGTGGATGCTGGTGTTGAGTGCTGATATATCTATTGGAATGTTCCCGGTTCGACTGGTCCACGGGTGCTGAGTTTCTGTAAGAAATCTGTAGTGTTGCAACAGAAGCGGGGGTCCCCTGTACAATGGGCTTCAAGATGCCTTTGAAATAGCCAAAGAGGTTCTCACACAGGGCCCCATTGCCTGATATGATGGGACGTCCCAGAGTGTTGGCTTTGTGTATCATCGGAAGGCAGTATAAGTCACCTATAAGTACACGGAATGAGGGCATGTAGGGAATTCTGAAGGACTGGATCAAAAGTCCTGATCAATGTTCTTATTTCACAGGAGTTCTTTGGTTAGATTGGCCAATAGTTGCCCGTAGTTTTCCTGGTAGTTCGGTTGCCGGTATACTTCCTTACAGTAATCTGTTATGTTCTGAATGACGATGCATCCTCCTTTGTCTGCTGGTTTGATTACATTGTTGCGATTAGTTTTGAGAGCATGGATGGTGTTGCGTTGTGATCGGGTGTTGTTTTGCTCTACCTCATGGATGCGGCTGATGAATTTTCTGACGGTTTGAGCACACATGTCAAACCCAGGGCAGCAGCCTTCCGGTGGGGTCAAAGTTGAACCCTTGTGGGTAATGGCAAACTGTGGGATAACAAGGTCTGATAATGTGGGGGTGGGGGCGAGAATATAGGGGAGTTCAAATGCTAAAGTTATTGAACTTGATATTGAGTCCAGAAGGTTGCAGTGTCCCCAAGCAGAAAATGTGGTGCTGTTTTTCCACCTTACAGGAGCACTGAAGCAAGCTTGAAACAGAGATGTTGGCTAGGGAACAGTGTGGTATGTTGAAGGGGCAAGCAACTGGAAGCTCAGGGTCATTTTTATGAGCAGAATATAAGTGTTCTGTGAAGTGGTCACCCAGTCTATGCTTGGTTTCTCCAATGTGGAGGAGACCACAATGTGAGCAGCAAATGCAGTAAACTGGATTGAGAGAAGTGCAAGTAAAGTGCTGCTTCATCTGGAAGATCCACTTGGACCGTTGGATACTGAGGAGGAAGGAGGTAAATGGGCAGGTGTTATACCTTTGGCAGTTGCAAGGGAAGGTGCCGTCAGGATGTTGGGGGGTTGGGGGCGGGGGGGAAGGTTGGGGGGAGGTTGGGAGCAAAGGAAGGAAAGGCAAGGGTGCCCCGGAGGGAATGGTCCCTGCAGAAGACGGACAAGGGAGGGGAAGGGATTAAGTGTTTGAACTGATGGTAGCTAGGAAAATGTCATACTTACAAGTAGTTCTTGGATAACATGTGTTCTGGGCAGCACAATTTGCTTATAACATCGCTGAGGAATTAAGGAACAGAAGTTTCGAGCACGATTCCAGCGGTGATTGTCTTATGTGTTTTGTTCTGCATGTGTGCCGATATCAACTGCCAACAGAGCAGCTTTCTGTGAGAGGTACTGTACAGAGAGCAGCATTCTGACAGAGATACATTTCCTGTGAAAGGTACGCCATTCCTACATTATCCCTTTTTTTGAAAAATGGAGGGGCATTGTGACAAGAATGTTAGCAAGAAGTGTCCTGGTGATAAAATTGCAGGTGGTGAATGCAAAAAAAAGGCTAAAGCCATTGGAAGAGAAACTCGATATTATAAAGTGTTTTGAGTGTGCAGAGAAAATATATAGTATGACTCGCTTAACATGAGGGAGCCTACCTTATGCACCCTCTGTCCTTGCATTAACAATAATTTTTAAATGTACTGTGTTAAATTTACTTTTGTTTCATTAACAAATATGACTTCAACCTTCGTTCAGGCTGGGCTATATTTTGTGTCAGACTTTTGGGTGATTTTTGAGTGATCGTGAGTGATATTTTTTGCTGGTCTACCACTTTTCCCATAGGCCCCATTATTCCTATTGAGCGATTTTCTATTAAGTGAGGTTTCGCTGGAACACAATTACGACGTTATAGGAGAACTATCTGAATGTGTCAGTGGTTAATCCTAAAACAAATTTCTATTTAAAAAGTGGGAATGGGTCCTTATAAATAAGCAAGAGATCCCATTCTAAAGGTTTTGGAATTCATTGAATAAATTTTCTGGTGATCTTGGTTGATCCGGATTTCAATATTGGTCATGTTTCTGTTATATGAAATGAGCAGAGAATAAATCGAATTAGGGTCAAGTATCAGATCTTTGTTCCAAAAACAACTGCATAATTGTAAAGAAGTGGCTTGCTAATGCATGACTGTGTGAGAATAAATGCTGCAGCAATATTTGCATTCGACCTGCGCAACATTTTACATCTCGCCTTCCATACAAAATCTATCCCCACATTTCATTTTATCAAGGTCTTCCAAAGTCTGGCTCTGAAAATTAGTCCATGGGGCTTTATTAATTTAGACTGAAGTAGCAACAGTTGACAGTCCTAGCAACAAGACAAAAATAATGCAATATATTAGCTGGTATGGAAACCAATAAGATTGCTCTTTAGTTGAATCCTATAGAGCCTTTTATTTTATTAAAAGCAACACTTGTAACAGTTTGTCGGGAAAACAGGTTTGTGATTTTTGAAGTATATTGCTATCACCAGATTACTGAGGGACAAAATGATATGATGATCAAGTATTTGTCTGTTGATGAATGTCATATTCAAAGTTCTAAATATGCAAACATTTTTGTCCTATAATGCCGACAATCAATGAAGTCAGCCTTTCATGGATTTCAAAACAATGTCTTGGGCACTTGCTTCAGAAGGCTGCCAGGGACACCAAGATAAAATAATGCCTGTATCTAAATTAGCTTCCAAACCAAACAAAAATGTGGAGACTTCCAGTCTGAAATAAAAACAGAAAATGTTAGGAAAAGTTTGGGTCTAGCAGCATCTGTAGAGAGTTAAACACAGCTAACATTTCAGCATAGTGACGTTTCATCAGTCTTGTCTTGTCTAATCGTATGAGGAAGATGCATTTAAACTATTGTAGGTGGTAATTGAATTGTTTTCAAAAATGTTAGGGAAATGAAGGGATAATTGCAGAAGTGGAACAATATGCAGAGAGACAGACCTTGGGTTTCCTGATCCATGATTGGAGGTCTTACTGCAATACTTGTAGACTCCAATCCCTTTACAATAACGGTCAACTTTCCTTCTGCCTCTAGCCTCTTGCTGTACCTGCCCTCTGACTTACTGTGGGTCACATGCAAGCACACCCAGATCCCTTTGTTCAGTAGCATTCTACAGCACTTCTCCAATTAAATGGTATTCTGCTTTCTTTTCTTCTTGCAAAGCACATTCCCACATTACGCTTCACTTCCTCCTCCTAAAATAATCAACATCATCTTCATTATCATCATCATTGGTGGTCCCTCGCTGATGAGGATGACTGGCTTCCACTCTCAGAGTTAGTCCACAGGCGACTGTACAATCCTACTAGTTGAACATCGATTCTGAACCTGGTCTCCTGGCTTTCACTGATGAACACGACTGCCGTCACCACCAAACAGGCAAAAGAGTAGATTCTGCTATACTTGGGGCAGAAGGTGGTTGTGGGAACAGGTGGTTGTGGTATTGCTGTGGCAGCGAGCGCCTCTCACTGTTTTCACATGGCTTCCGATTTCTCGTGAGGGCAAGTCTTGAATTGCTTGACACTTTCCCCAGTGTCCTCCTCCACTTTGGGGTGGTCCTGGATCAGTGATTCCCAGGTGTCTGTGGGAATGCTACACTTTGCCAGTGAGTCTATGAGGGTATCACTGAAGCATTGCATCTGTCCACCTGGGGCTCGCCTGCCATTTTGAAGCTGGGAATAGAGCACTCTGCTTGGGGAATCTCATGTTGGCCAAGCAGATGATGTGCCCAACCCTATCGTTGATTCTGCAGGTTAGCGGGCAGCTCATTGGCAGTGAGGAGAAGCTTTGCAGCAAGGTAGATTGAGAATAGTGTTGAGGCAATGCCATAGCCCTGATTCACGCCGGATCTAAACGGGGAATGGGTCGTTGATGAAGCCATTTGCCATTGCCACAACTTCCATTTTGTCATGGAGCAGGCGAAGATTGGTGACAAACTTCATGGTGTAACCAAAGTGATAAGGACACTCCATAATGCTTCCTAGTTGACAGTGTCAAAGAAGCTTGTAAGGTTGAAGGAGACCACATACAGGGATATGTACATTTCACTGCAGCTGTTATACAGTGAAAGTCATGTCCATTGTGCACTCTCTGGCCAAAGGCCATGCTGTGACTCTAGGAGGAGTTCATCAGCCACAGGGAGGCAGTGGTTGAGGAGGACTTTGGTGATGACCTTTCCAATAGTCGTCAGCAAGGACATTCCTCTGTAGTTACCACAGTCAGACATGTTCCCCTTTTGAAAATGCTTATGACAATGACATCTTGGAGCCCTCCCAGGCTGTTCTCCTCCAACAACAAACCCGCAACATAAAGGACAGGTGTTGGGTGGAGAAAACAATGGAGGCCCAACGAGTGACCAACAACAATGATGCACCGACTTACTGCTGGGCTGACAAAACCACTTGGTAAAAACAAGGACTGCAGATGCTGTAAACCAGAGTCTAGATTAGAGTGGTGCTGGAAAAGCACAGCAGGTCAGGCAGCATCCGAGGAATAGGAAAATTGACGTTTCAGGCAAAAGCCCTTTATCAGGAATAGAGGCAGGGAACCTCCAGGGTGGAGTGATAAATGAGATGGGGGTGGGGATGGGGAGAAAGTAGCATAGAGTACAATAGATGAATGGGGGTGGCAATGGAGGTGATAGGTCAGAGAGGAGGGTAGGGGAAGGTAGCAAAGAGTACAATGGGTGAATGGGGGTGGGGATGAAGGTGATAGGTTAGAGAGGAGGGTGGAGTGGATAGGTGGAAAAGAAGATAGGCAGGTAGGACAAGTCATGAGGGCGGTGCTGAGCTGCAAGTTTGGAGCTGGGGTGAGGTGGGGGAAGGGGAAATGAGGAAACTGGTGAAATCCACATTGATGCCATGGGGTTGAAGTGTTCTGAGGCGGAAGATTAGGCGTTCTTCCTCCAGGCGTCGGGTGGTGAGGGAGCAGCGGTGGAGGACGCCCAGGACCTCCATGTCCTCGGCAGAGTGGGAGAGGAAGTTGAAATGTTGGGCCATAGGGCGGTGGGGTTGATTGATACGGGTGTCCCAGAGATGTTCCCTAAAGCGCTCTGCTAGGTGTCCAGTCTCCCAATGTAGAGGAGACCACATCGGGAGCAACGGATACAATAAATGATATTGATGGATGTGCATCAATAATAGAAAGCTACTTTGGGGCCTCAGATGGAGGTGAGGGAGGAGATGTGGGTGCAGGTTTTGCAATTCCTGCGGTGGCAGGGGAGGGTGCCAGGAAGGGACGTTGGGTTGTTGGGGATGTGGACCTGACCAGGTAGTCACGGAGGGAACGGTCTTTGTGGAAGGCATAAATGGGTGGGGAGGGAAATATATCCCCCTGGTGGTGGGGTCCGTTTGGAGGTGACAGAAATGTCTTTGGATGATGTGCTTTCTGCGAAAGTTGGTAGGGTGGAAGGTGAGCACCAGGGGGGTTCTGCCCTTGTTATGGTTGGAGGGGTGGGGTTTGAGGGCGGAGGGACGGGATGTGGACAAGATGCGTTGGAGGGCATCTTTAAACATGGGGGAAGGGAAATTGTGGTCTCTAAAGAAGGAGACCATCTGGGTGACAAAACCACTTACGCAAGGATGTATTGGTCAAGGGTGGAGTAACTTTTATCAAAGGTAAAGAAGCCATCAAACAAAGCTGGGATGAGCACTTCTGAGACTACTTCAACCAGGGCTGCGTCATCAATCTGAGCATCCCACAGCATGCTACAAGCCACGAGCTCAGCAGCACCCCAGCTCTTCATGAAGAGAAGTATTCAACAAAGACCTGGAACTACGGGCACCACACTCATGGACTCAGAAACATTTGCATCGCAGAAGGAATCCATTTAACCCATCATGTCTTCCTTGGCCAGCAAAGAATCTGACTGGACTAATTCCATTTATTTTCATTCTTGTCCCATAGTCATGAAGGTTATGGAAACACAAGTGAATATCTAAATACTGGTTAAATGTTATAAAGGTTTCTGACTCACTACTTATTTAGGCAATGAGCTCAGACCCCCCACTACTCTTTGGGTGAAAAGAAAATACTCCTCAACTTTAAATCTATGCCTTCTTGTTATTGATCTCTATTATTGGAAATGTGCCCTCTTATCCACCCTATCTATGCTCTTTAAAATCTTATAAACCCCAATCTTATAAACCTCTATCTGTACCCTCCTAACCTTTGCTGCTGCAAGGAAAATAACTCCAGTTTATCCAGTCTTTCCTTCCAGCCCAGACAGCAGCCTGGTAATGCTCCTTTGTGCCCCCTTAAGTGCAATCACGTCTTTCCTATAATGTGGTGGCCATAACTCCACTAGATACTTCAATTGCTGCCTAATGAACAAGTTTATACAGTACCAGCATATCCTTCTTGCACTTCTATTTAATGCTTCGGCTAATAAAGACAAATGTACTGTAGTCCTTCTTCACCACCTTATCTACCTACCATGCTATGTTTCAGAGTCTGTGGATATGTGCTTCAAGGTCTCTCTGATCTTCTGTACTTTCCTTATCCCTTGCCTTATTAGTTCTCCCTGCACATTTCCTCATACTTTTCTGCTTGAATTCCATTTGCCACTACCCTACTCAACTGACAAATCTGTTGAAACACTTCTGCAGTTTACAGCTAACCTTACTATTTACCATTTTACCAATGCTCATGTCATCCACAAGTTTCCTGACCATGCCTCCTATGATAACAGACTTTCTGCTATAAGGCCTTCAAATTCCACTGAAATCATTGGCAATGTCAAGTACCAGTCCCTGCCAGCTCCAAAAGCAATTCAAATCTTCTCCAACCACACAATATACAGTACTTCCACTAACACAAATCAAAAGCACCTCATCTGAAATCACTGTGCCAGTGACTTTAACTAAATAAATCAATGCTTATGGTTTCCATCATGCAGTTGAGTGCACGTTCAGCTGAGAATGTTAAAGAGTAGGCATTAAACATACCTGTGAAGTCAAAAATGACAGCTGAATTTAACTGATGATTAGATACTGATGGACATTCATACCTGTACACTTTGCATGTTTCTGTCCCACATACACACAGAACAGCTATGCCAGACAACCTTCCAAACTTATCATACCATGTGGACCATGCAGGAAGAGACAACAAATGGATTTGCTGCCATTTTCAGCATCTGTAGATTCTGGTAGGACTAACACAATCAGTTTTGCAGAGTTCCCTTTTGCATTCTTGATGTCTAAGAGGTTAATTTTACTATTGTTTTCACTTCAGTAGCAAGATAATTGTTTGAAGCAAGGAGCTAATCTCATACCTCTACATACCACACAGCTTACAATCTATCGTGAGGGGAAATTTAAATCTCCAGGTTGTACCTTTCACACAACATGAGTAGGTTGGAGTAACGTTTGGAAGATTTAAGTCTATCTTGAAACTGACGAATATGGAAAGAAGGCATTTTGTATGAGCAACAGTTAGTTCATTAAGTAAAATCAAAATTAGTGGAACAAAATGTTAGTTAGCAAAGTGTTAGTCACAATCTGTTCTTATGAACACCGACTACATATTATCTGATCGATTTGGGCACTATCTCCTGCTATATGCCTGTTATTGCCGTATTTTTGTGGCTGTTGTATATTTGTTAATTAGAATCTGTTCTTCTATTAGTTGTGTACCAACAGTCACAAACGGTTCTCCTTATCTCCTTTTTTGGGTTAGGTGATTGATGAATTTACCCCAAAGCTGGATGAAGCTTCATCTCAGGCATTCTGTTTACTTTGTTAATTGTTTTGTTATTGACCTAATTGATTTATGAGTATTTCATTATTAACATTACTGCGTTAACATACATGTCCTCTTGCATAATATTTTTGTTTATATATTTGAAGACCTTGTCTGAAATATTAACCTAATACTATTCATTCTCTTTTTTTTTGCTTATTACACAGTGTACTATACGAAAATACTTATCCAAGCTTACAATCCATGTAAAGTCAGAATACTCCCTGGTGCAAGCTTTTGCAAGAGGTTTTTCTCCATTCCACTGTCCCTTATACATCTGAATTGTAAATTGATTACATCATTAAAATTATACATATTTCTTGTTTCATACTTCTATTGTTATGATCACATTTATGATAAAATCTGGTGAGGGATGCATAGTGCTTTATTAAAATAGTCCATGATGAGAACATTGGTATTTCCTGCAGCGCTAAAGCTACAAGATTCCCTAGTTTTCAACAACTAAACACAAGCTTTTCTGTATAACTTTAAAACAGTAATGCAATCAACAATGTATATGCAACTTTTATTCTAACATCAATAGTTAACCTGTGTTAACTACAGGAAACTGATAAACTGTGGTCAAACATGCCACAGAGCACATCAAAGAATAAATGCATCCATAACAGATCCCCTGGATTTCTCAGCAGCCATTAAGCATTAAGAAATTTTCAAGACATTAAATTTCAGTAAAACTTTACAAGGAGTTCTAATCCTTCTCTTCCAAAGACTTAATTTTTTAATTGGAATTTTTTTCCAAAGCCCTAGTGATTTCAATAATTGCTCACATTCTGATAGTTTACCTTCCTTCCCTGGCTAATACACCTTTGGATTAATCACAGGCATTTCAGCTTTTCACAGACAGCCGCACCAAGCCTAGACAACACTTTAACTGGTCATCTGCAAATCATGAATTGTTTAAGTAATCTATTGAAAACCCTGGACCAAGCCCCACCCTTGTTCCTGGGCAGGTTTAAACATAGCCATTGAAACTCAAATATAGCGTCCCCTTGGAACTCTCTGTTCACTAAACGTTGCAATGCTTACAGCTTGCTAGCTTACATGTAACAGAGGATTTTACCACACCATATTAATCTCTACATTAACTCTGTAAATCTGTGGATTTACTGATCAACAGTAGACAAGAATAATGTGGGAGCTGTAACTTTAACTCAGATCTGCTGGCTCAGCAGCACGTTACATCTCTGCAGAATGTTATAAAAGCAATACTTAAGACAGGTACCTGTTATATGAAATGCCACAGCTGCAAAAAGAAAACATTTTCACTGTTGGATAATCACCAGAGCACAACATCTTATGCAATATGTAAAGCATCAAAGGTACAAGCCTGTAATCACATGCATTTGTAATTTTTTTCATAAAAGCCAAGCACCATTGTCAGGTATGATATTCAATCTCACAACTTTTAACATTGCCTCCACAGCTAACCCATTTTTGTGTTTGTTTGTATAAATGACTGAAATTCACAGATAGTAACATGGGTAATCATTCAATTGGACTATGTCAACCCTGCAGAATTATCTGCAGAAATTCAGCAAACAGTGTTTAGAAGATATTTTTAATTACAAAATCACTTATTTTAAATTATTTAATTGCAGAGAAAAATGATTTATTTTCTGCCAGTACATTTTCCAATTTTCAAGGTTTTATTTTGCTCCAGTTGACCTATGTTCATTTAATTATTTTCACATCTTCATCTTTTCTACATAACCTCACTCATAGCTGTAGCTGGTCTTCATATATTTCAGAAAAGCATGTCTGAATGTTGTATTCCTTCAACAAAGAAGTAAATTCAAAATTTGTGAGAAGATTTGTAGCTCGGGTACTCGTTGTTGTGGTTCTGTTTTGCCGAGCTGGGAATTTGTGTTGCAGACATTTCGTCCTCTGTCTAGGTGACATCCTCAGTGCTTGGGAGCCTCCTGTGAAGCGCTTCTGTGATGTTTCCTCTGGCATTTATAGTGATTTGTATCTGCCGCTTCCGGTTGTCAGTTCCAGCTGTCCGCTGCAGTGGCCAGTATATGCGGTATAACGATCCGCATCCATGAACACCAACTAGCCACGAAACTACATGGCCAGCTATCCTTAGTAGCTACACACTCAGATGACAAGCAACATGACTTTGACTATTATAGGACAAGCCAAACAGAGAACAGCCAGGGAATTCCTAGAGGCATGGCACTCATCCATAGATTCAATCAATAAGCACATTGACCTGGACCCAATATACCGGCCACTGCAGCGGACAGCTGGAACTGACAACCGGAAGCGGCAGATACAAATCACTATAAATGCTGGAGGAAACATCACAGAAGTGCTTCACAGGAGGTTCCCAAGCACTGAGGATGTCACCTAAACAGGGGACGAAATGTCTGCAACACAAATTCCCAGCTCGGTGAACAGAACCACAACAAAGAAGTAAAATTTTAGACTGTCCATTTGAAATGGTGATGTGATAACAGGATTGGACAGTTATTGAAGTACTACTGTTAGGTACAATACAGTTGTCTTGAAAAGCTCAAGGAAGAGTTATGAAAGAATTTAAGTTAAAGTTAAACAATGTAAAAAATGCATCAATTGTTTACCAATAATTTCAATCACAAACCAGTGAAATCTGGCATGTTTATCATCGAGAAAGACAAAGGCAGAATCCACATGAAAACACCACCAACTGCAAGTTCCCTTCCAAATTTCATTTCATGTATCGTTGGACATCAGAGTTCATCTGGGAAAATGAACAAACAGTGAAATTTACAACTAATCTTGGAGGAACTCTTGGGTGAAGTTCACAGCACAGAATCAGATAAGTTAATTGTTGTTTTAAATGTGGCCTACAGAGAATCTGCAGTAGTGAGTAGAGTGGATTCTTTCTTGATTATATGTTTTTGGAGATATGTCTCTTGATTAAACTTAAAATATAAGCCATAACTATTAATTTAACCTGGGGCAGTGTTTGTAGAGGAGTAAGATGGTGTTAATTTCTGGGTCTGTAGATTGTGAAGGAGCAAAAATGGAGTGATATGTACTTCTTGTCAGATATGAGAGTTTAAAGAGAGTTTAAGGGTTACTGCGGATTATATCTGCCATCAATGCTGTTGGCTGCGAGTCTTATCAGATCGAATGGATCGTTTGGAGAGACAGTTAGAAGCAATGACAAATTTGAAACAGCAACAGTATGTGATGGATGGCAGTTAGAGGAAGGGGGGCAAGTCTCAGATACAGTCACATAGATGGATTAACTCCAGGAAAGGTAAGAGAGGTAGGCAGCTAGTGCAGGAGTCTTTTGTGGTAACACCCATTTCAAACAGGTATACTGTTTTGGAAAATGTAGGGGGTGATGGATTCTCAGGGAAACATAGCACGATCAGCCAAGTTTCTGGTATTGAGACTGGCTCTAAGGCAACAAGGGGTACATCGGGTTCCAAAAGATCAATTGTGTTAGGGGATTCTCTAGACTAAGGTACAGACAGACGTTTCTGTGGCCAGCAGCGAAAAAGCAGAATGGTGTCTTGCTTCTCTGGTGCCAGGATCAAGGATGCCTCAGAGAGGGTGCAGAATGTTTTCACAGGGGAGAGGGGCCAGCAAGAGGTCATTGTCCACATTGGAACGAACGACATAGGAAAGGAAAAAGTTGAGATTCTGAAGGGAGATTACAGAGAGTTAGGCAGAATTTTAAAAAGGAGGGCCTTGAGAGTAGTAATATCTGGATTACTCCCGGTGATATGAGCTAGTGAGGGTAGGAATAGGAGGATAGAGCAGATAAATGCATGGCTGAGGAGCTGGTGTATGGGGGAAGGATTCATATTTGAACTATTGGAATCTCTTTTGGGGTAGAAGTGACCTGTACAAGAAGGGCGGATTGTATCTAATTTGGAAAGGGACTAATATACTGGCAGAGAAATTTGCTAGAGCTGCTCGGGAGGATTTAAACTAGGAAGTTGGGGGGACCCAGGGAGATAGTAAGGAAAGAGATCAGTCTGACACTGGTACAGGAGAACAGAAGCGAGTCAACCAGTCAGGGCAGACAAGGACAAGGTAGCATTAATAAATTAAACTGCATTTATTTCAATTCAAAGGGGCCTATCAGGGAAGACAGATGAACTCAGGGCATAGTTATGAACATGGGACTGGGATATCATAGCAATTACAGAAATATGGCTCAGGGATGGGCAGGATTGGCAGCTTAATGTTCCAGGATACAAATGCTACAGGAAGGATAGAAAGGGAGGTAACAGAGGAGGGGGGTGGGGGTGGCATTTTTGATAAGGGACAGCTTTACAGCTGTGTTGAGGGAGGATATTCCCGGAAATACATCCAGGGAAGTTATTTGGGTGGAGCTGAGAAATAAGAAAGGGATGATAACTTTATTGGGATTGTATTATAGACCCCCTAATAGTCAGAGGAAAATTGAGAAACAAACTTGTAAGAATATCTCAGCTATCTGTAAGAATAATAAGGTGATTATGGTAAGGGATTTTAACTATCCAAACATAGACTGGGACTGCCATAGTGTTAAAGTTTTAGATGGAGAGGAATTTCTTAAGTGCATACAAGACAATTTTCTGATTCAGTATGTGGATGTACCTAAGAGGGGAGGTGCAAAACTTGACCTACTCTTGGGAAATAATGCAGGGCAGGTGACTGAGGTGTCAGTGGGGGAGCACTTTTTTTTAGATTCCCTACAATGTGGAAACAGGCCCTTTGGGCCAACAAGTCCACAGTGACCCTCCGAAGAGTAACCCACCCCACCCTCTGACTAATGCACCTAACACTATGGGCAATTTAACATGGCCAATTCACCTGACATGCATATCTTTTGGACTGTGGGAGGAAACCGGAGCACCCGGAGGAAACCCACGCAGACACAGGGAGAATGTGCAAAGTCCACACAGACAGTGTCTGAGGCTGGAATTGAACCTGGGATCCTGGTGCTGTGAGTTACCAGTGCTGACCACTGTGCCACCGTGCTGCCCACTTGGGGGAGCACTTTGGGGCCAGCGACCATAATTCTATTAGATTTAAAATAATGATGGAAAAGGATAGACCAGATCTAAAAGTTGAAGTTCTAAATTGGAAGAAGGCCAATTTTGATGGTATTAGGCAAGAACTTTCGAAAGCTGATTGGGGGCAGACGTTCACAGGTAAAGGGATGACTGGAAAATGGGAAGCCTTCAGAAATGAGATAACGAGAATCCAGAGAAAGTATGTTCCTGTTAGGGTGAAAGGAAAGGCTGGTAGGTGTAGAGAATGCTGGATGACTAAAGAAATTGAGTGTTTGGTTGAAAAAAAGAAGGAAGCATATGTCAGGTACAGACAGGATAGTTTGAGTGAATCCTTAGAAGAGCATAAAGAAAGTAGGAGTATACTTAAGAGGGAAATCAGGAGGGCAAAACGGGGACCTGAGATAACTTTGGCAAATAGAATTAAGAAGAATCCAAAGAGTTTTGACAAATACACTAAGGATAAAAGGGTAACTAGGGAGAGAATACAGCCCCTCAAAGATCAGCAAGGGGGCCTTTGTGTGGAGCCACAGAAAATGGGGGAGATATTAAATGAGTATTTTGCATCAGTATTTACTGTGGAAAAGGATATGGAAGATATAGACTGTAGGGAAATAGATGGTGGCATCTTGCAAAATGTCCATATTACAGAGGAGGAAGTTCTGGATGTCTTGAAATGGGAAAAGGTGGATAAATCCCCAGGACCTGATTAGGGGTACCCTAGAACTCCGTGGGAAGCTAGGGAAGTGATTGCTGGGCCTCTTGCTGAGATATTTGTATCATCAATAGTCACAAGTGAGGTGCTGAAAGTCTGGAGGTTGGCTAACGTGGTGCCACTGTTTAAGAAGCGTGGTAAGGACAAGCCAGGGAACTATAGACCAGTGAGCCTGACGTCAGTGGTGGGCAAGTTGTTGGAGGGAATCCTGAGGGACAGAATGTACATGTATTTGGAAAGGCAAGGACTGATTGTCGTGGTTTGTTCTTGAGGAATCTGCGCACTACACACCAAACACAGCCAGAAACTCTAACCACCTTATCATACATCAAAGACGTTTCAGAAATGACAGCCAGACTACTAAGACCCCTTGGAATCCTAGTAGCACACAAACCCACCAACGCTCTCAAAGAAAAACTAACAAACTTAAAAGACCCAGTACAACCCATGGACAAAACCAACGTCATCTACAAAATTCCATGCAAGGACTGCCACAAACACTATGTAGGACAAACAGGAAGAAAGTTAGCCACCAGGATACACGAACACCAGCTAGCCACAAAAAGACACGACCCTCTCTCCCTCGTAGCCCGACACACGGATGAAAAAAAACACCATTTCGACTGGGACAACACATCTATCCTGGGACAGGCTAAGCAAAGACATTCCATAGAATTCCTAGAGGCCTGGCCCTCCAACCACAACGCCATAAACAAACGCATAGACCTAGATGCCATCTTCAACCCCTCAGAAAACGAACAGGAAATTACATCACCACAAACCCCAGGAACCCCATCCAGGAGAAAGATATAAATAGAAAGCAGGAGACAACTTGGAGTTTGCCACTGATGATGTGACCTAGCCAGGTAATGAAACGTCTGGATATCAAACCTACAGCTCAGCGAGCATACCTACACCCTAAATGGATAGGATAAATAGGCAAAGTCTTTTCCCTGGGGTCGGGGAGTCCAGCACTAGAGGGCATAGGTTTAGGGTGAGATGGGAAATATATAAAAGAGACCTACGAGGCAACTTTTTCATGCAGAGGGTAGTACGTGTATGGAATGAGCTGACAGAGAATGTGGTGGAGGCTGGTAAAATTGCAACATTTAAGAGGCAATTGGATAGGTATATGAATAGGAAGGGTTTGAAGGGATATGGGACGTGTGCTGGCAGGTGGGACTAGATTGGGTTGAGATATCTGGTCGGCATGGACGAGTTGGACCAAAGGGTCTGTTTCCATGCTGTACATCTCTATGACTCTAAGAATATATGACTATTCCTCGAAAGACACTGGGTCAGATTCCAATAACATACTACATCACATCATTACAAGAGTACCTTCACCATATGGACTGCAAGAAGCTGGTTCACCACCATAAACTCGAAGGCAGATACCATGGAGAGGGCAACTACTGCAACATTCCCTTTGACAAGTTGGATCCAGACTCCTTCATACTCTTTGACATTGGCAGGAAGCAACCTGTCAGACCAGCCAAGGTACCCAGCATCACATAGTATAAGCCAAGTTTCCACTCTCCTGTATGCTGAACTATCAAAGGACTCATTCTCCACCTCACCCTCCAGTGAGTTGGCAATCAAGAGATCCTTTACCCTCGGAAATACAAAATCAATAAAACTGGAAAATGCTGGGGTTGCTCAGTAACATCTGTGGAGACAGAAACAATGGTAAGGTGAGGAAAGAGTGAAAAGGAAGATCTATGATAGAGCAGGAACAGGGCATGAGAGACTCAATGATAAAAGGATTTATGATACAAGAATAAATTGTGTGATAATGGCACAAAGAAACAAAAGTTGTCTCAAGAGAATATTCAAACCACAGGATTGTGCTTCAGTGCTGCACAAAATTTAAAAGTAAATGGGAAATTGGTTTTAATTAGATGTGTACATTTTCCTGAGATCAAGCTTTGAGTACTTCATGTACTAGGTTTTTATCTTCACAACATCCCAAAAGAGCTATATCATCATCACAGAGGAGACTGAGACAGTCAGTACAAACAAAAATCTCCCAAGAGCAAGGTCATGTGCATTCTATAAACATTGCTAACTGCAAGAGTTTAGATTTTGTATTCAAAAGATTGCATAATTTTATCAACTAGTTCGCTCTCTGTAAATTGAAAATCTGTAGATTTATTGATACTGTATTCTTATGTTACAATTGAACTCAACTGTTAAGACTTAACTGGGAAGACCATGCCAATAATCATAATGTACTTTTTTGCACAAGTCATCCCAAAATGTATAATTTTCCCGTAAAACCTCCGCAATGACCAATTTGGCTGTCTCACTGCTATTCAGCACAAAAGCAATTCACATCAAGTTTCATCAGTAACTGAAAATAATCTTCTTTTTGTAATGCACTTAACTTTAACAAAAGACAAAGCAAAGAAAGAATATTTAATCTTCTACCAGATGACATACAGCTATGTTCCTCTAAAAAGGAATACTGACTCACACATTCACAATTAAGACAGGTAAAGAATAGATGGTTTGACACAGATATACTGGGTGGAAAAACAATATTGACAAGGTAAGCAAAGTTCTGATGAATAAAAGTCTGAATTTCAAAGGTAGGAATAATTATCCATATTGTTTTAAAATCATCCCTATTGTTTTGATTATTAGCATGGATGTATTCATGTTTTCTATAGGGTGATAATCTTTCTTCAATTTGATTGGTGATTTGTGGAACCTGGGTATTGTTGTCAAAATTCTTCAGACAGTCTTTGTTTTCTATGTTTTTCAACAGAGAGGACGAGAGTGGTGTGTGTGTGTGTAAATGAGAAAGAGAGAGAGAGAGAGAAAGAAAAAAAGGAAAAGACAAATGTTTTCTGCTTGCATACTGTGGAGGTTTCTCACTGTTGCCCTGATAGTTACAGCTTTTAACTCTCCAGTTCAACCAAGCAAAAAGCTAACAACACACAGACTTTTCATTGCTGGAAAGACTTTTTGTGATATTAAATCTTGAATTCCTCCCCCATCATTATTTCAAAAAGCAATATTATAGACACAATTCAAAGAATATGCTGCATTTGATTCTCAAGTTGCAAAACTCTTCTGGTATTTTAGTTGTATAGCAGTGCGACTTTGATTTCAATTTATAGTCTCAATAAAGAAAAAATGTGTAGTTTCTTTCATATTATCATCCTTAAAGAGGTGAAGCATCATTTTAAAATGTATTTTGTCACCTAAATCTAATACACATACAGAACAGTACAAGAAAGTTACATGGGTTCATGTCCATTTAGTGCTTACAAAAGATTAATTTTCTTTGTGGTTTACTTCCCAAACGTTTAAAATATTTCAGCCCTATCACATTCTTGATAATGTGTTTGCTATTACATTTTCTTTTCCAGAAACATGAGCAAACAAAATCTGTACAAAAGCAAGTGGATTATAGTCACTAAATATTAGTGTTTATTTGCCATCATAGCAGATGTAGACTTGAATGCAAATAATAATTCCTCAACTCTCATTTTCTGTTTTGATGATATTTCTGATATTGATTGAATTTCTTAAGACAAAATGCACACCTGGCTCCTTCATTTCTAATTCACTAACTTGCAGTAAGACTGAACCTACCCCAAAGTCATGAGCATTAATGTCATCTTAAAAGTTTTGTAAAGTCGGTGGTGGTGGGGGGTGGGAGGGGGAGGGTGTCAACGTCATATATATGTTAGAATTGCCTCAGTTTCCCAAAAGCTGCTTGGCACTGCTGTTGACCACACCATCTTTGTCTGTTTTATCATAAATGTTTTTACAGTACAGATATTTTGTTGAAATGAGGTGAAACTTTGTGATAGAATACATTCATTGACAGAAATATCATGACTTCCGATTTAGGTTTAAGAACCATGAGTTTAATTAAATACTTCACTTTCACTGTTCTTGGCTACATTTGCATGTGCCCTGTGATATGCCCTGTGCCAGTTACATTTGTGTTTATGAATCACTCCTGGTGAGAGTCATTACTAAGATGGCTAACTAATTGCTTAAATAAGTCTTCTAATTGCATTACATATTCTTTCTAGGGGTGACTGTATATAGCGACATTTTCTAATTAAAGTTAGGCACCTGAGCTAAACATTTGAATCATAAGTCTTTGGAATGTAGTTGGCATATTTTTTAAACCTGAATGGTATCATTGAAAATTAGTGTGACAATGGTTAATATCTCCAGAGCTCATGATAGTTTCTTCATTGAGTCTTCATGCAACTAAGTTAAGAATTTCACACCTTTGAATCATCCTTTCAAGATTTTAAATCAGATATTTTCAATCTAGAAAATGCAAACTAAACTCTTAATTCTGATGCAGCCTATTTCATAACAGTTTTAAACTATCTTCCTTCTTTAGGATCAACTGTTTAACACATCAAACTTCAGCCAAAAATTCTACAAAACTGAAACCAGATGGGTTTTCTTCAATCAGTGGGCTTTCCCTTTAGTCAAAATCACAATTCTATTCTCTTCTAACTGCAGTCTAATGAACCACTGTCCATGCTTATCCACAGAGTTCTGCCATTGTGAACAAAGTCCCATTATCTTCCAAGAAATATCTCTTTCATGTCATTTTTTTTGAAAGTACCAAGGCTACACATATAATTACAAATTAACATTATACTCCTACTTAGACATAGATCAAAACAATATGCCACTAGTTCAGATTCCAGCCGAGGAAATCACCTGATTGAATTTAACCAAAGCAATAATATTTATTTCTGAGTTAGATTGGTCAAGTGGTTTCAGAAAAGTATACCGGTTTTTTACCCAGTTCCTTCATTAAAAGATTTTATTGCTAAGATTTGAAGTGTCTCATTCTCTTCTAAGATTGGTATATTGATTATATCTTGAGGCTGGGTCATGTAACTAACACCATTTGCATGTTCCTCTCCAAGCCATTTACCATTGTAATGGTTGCTGATCCTTCACTGTTACTAGATCATAATCCTGTAAATCCCGTCCTAAAAACATGACATTGTGACTACATTAAATGGATTGCAAGTAGACACATCACCATCACTTTATCAAGAGTTGAATTTAAAGGTCTCGACCAAACGTTTGAATATTTGATTCTAACATGTAACCCAATTGGTCAGCTGAGAACAAAATCAAACATCATAGCTAATCTAACCAATGCAGCCTTACTCTACTTGACAACACAAAAAATCATCATTAAATCTTTTCACGAGAGCAATTGAAAAATATGACTGCATTCTCACCATTTCCTTCAGAAAATGCTTGATCAATTCCTTGACTTTGGGAGTGTAAGTGTACAGCATAATTTCTTTTGTATCTTGGTGACTTTTTAAATCATTGGCACTGTTTCAACGTTTTCAGTAGCTTCAGATTTTTTGTGAACTGGAACATGCCAGGTAATAGTGTACTTCCCATTACATCTTGTCAAGCATCTCAGTTTACCTTGAAATCCCATTGCAGTATTAAACTTCGCAACCTATTTTAGATGCCACTCTTGTCAGAATCAGTTTGGCACCTCATAACTCAATACATGAGTTCTGAACCAACGGTGAAAAAATAAACTGCTTTATTTATTGGAAGCTGAAAGTTTTAGTTTCTCACATTTGACCATAAATGTGATATTTTGTTGAAGCTTCTTTTGTCTTGAACTCACTGGGACAATTGTGAGAATACCAATTTACAGGGAACAAAATGTCTTATACTGTGAAAAAAGGGTGCTGATTGTCTGGCAACTGCTAGAGGAACAAGCATGATGAACTTGTCAATTCAACGATAATTGACAATTCTGGATCAGTGGTGCTGGAAGAGCACAGCAATTCAGGCAGCATCCGAGGAGCTTCGAAATCGACGTTTCGGGCAAAAGCCCTTCTACTGAGCTTTGTTTTAATTTAAAGCAGACAGTTGACTCTGATTAATCAAAGATTTGCTCTGAGAAATGAATCAGACAATAGCTGTCAACTATTTTATTCAGTTGAAACAGTCACAATATGTGTGATTTGTCTTTCTGGCTGCAAAACTCAGGGGTCTGTGCATTAATATATGCATTTTTGTGTGCATACAAGTGTGCTAACTGACAATCTTAAAATAGTTGTCACTTTGGCTTGCTCCTCTAAAGACAAGCATTTTCTGAACACTCTGAAATGTTAAAGTGTGTCTGACTGATCTAACACACACATAATGCTGAGTTCCAAGAACTTCTCTGATTTTTCACTTGCTAATGTTCACTTACCAATTAATGTCTTCTTCTCATACAGTATAAAACATAATATTCCCTTTTGCACTGGTATTCTCTGAAGAGAGTTAGATGAAAAGCTTTGGCAAAATTTGTCTTTTTTTCAACAATGTGTTATGAAGATGTAAGGGGTACTGTATCTTTAAGAGAGTTAAAAGCAAGCAGAACTACCTGACACAGCACCAAGTGTTCTGAACAATGTAACAATGTACATTTGGTCAAACAGCCAGATTAGCTGAGTTACCTGGAGACAAAAAAAACAAATTCATATTCAGCCAATCAGTTGAAATTATGCTCCAAAATACCAAACTCCAATCAAGTTTGAATTTAGTATTTTGATGATATGAACACCAATGAAATGATCCAATGCTTTGGGGTATATCTCTGAAATAAAATTGAACAGTTGGAGGAGAACTGCCAAGTGAGCAACATATGCAGACTGCCTGTAGAAGAGCTCTCTTAAAGGTACCTTTATCTATCAATGACCTGAGAAACAGAACTCCCTAAGAAGAAGAAAGGAAGACAGACAAAGATACAAAGAGAAGATTCGACAGCTGGTTGGTTTTGAAATTTGATTTTTTTGGTAAATCTTAATTGTGGGCAAAGTTTGTGCGAAGGCTTGTAGCTCGGGTGCTCCTTGTTGTGGTTCTGTTCGCCGAGCGGGGAATTTGTGTTGCGGGGAATCTGCCGCTTCCGGTTGTTAGTTCCAGCTGTCCGCTGCAGTGGACAGTATATTGGGTCCAGGTCGATGTGCTTGTTGATTGAATCTGTGGGACAACACTGCTATTATAGGACAAGCCAAACAGAGAACAGCCAGGGAATTCCTAGAGACATGGCACTCATCCACTGGTTCAATCAACAAACACATCGACCTGGACCCAATATACCGGCCACTGCAGCGGACAGCTGGAACTGACAACCGGAAGCAGCAGATTCAAACCACTACAAATGCCAGAGGAAAGATCACAGAAGTGCTTCACAGGAGGCTCCCAAGCACTGAGGATGTTACCTGGACAGAGGACGAAACGTCTGCAACACAAATTCCCAGCTCGGCGAACAGAACCACAACAACTTAATTGTGGGTTTTATCAGACCAGTATTGTAGAAGGAAAAATAAAAGATAGGTTAGAGAAAGGAGTTGTAAATAGTTGTTAATTAATATTCTATGTTAGACTTAAAGAATAAAGTTCTTAAATTTTTTGTACTTTAAATAGTGACTTTTGGGAAAATTCTTGCCCTCTCGAATTTTAACAGAGTACAGCATAGGTTAAATCACTTCTGTGTTACAGGTTTAAATTAGCTGGAGAGGCAGTGTTTACCCTGTGTCAGAACAATACTCAAATGACTAAATGTGACTATATTAGCAAAAAGCATCTGAAAGAGAAAGTAAACCATGTGAATAAGAAAATATCAACACATTAATCAGGAAATTCTACAGATTACACATCTTGACTTGTTTTTAGTTATTAGAGTATTTGTTTCAACTCATTAATGAGATTTGAGCATTATTAGCTGGGGCAGGTTTTATTGGCTGTCTCAAACTGCTCTTAAGAAGATGGTAGGAGAAAGTAAGGATGTGGATGCTAGAGATCAGAGTCAAGAATATGGCACTGAAAAAGCACAATCAGTCAGGCAGGAATTTCTGATGAAGTGCTTTTGCCCAAAATGTCGATTCTACTACTCCTTGAGAGTATGGTGTTGAGCTGTCTCCTTGAACTGCTGCAGTCTGTTTGTTGTGGGTAGATCCACAGTGTCAATATGAAGGGGATCCAGATTTTGACCCAGTGAAGCTGAAGGAGTGGCAATATATTAGGTGGTGAGTAGTTTGGAGGGAAATTTACAGGTAATGTTATTCCCATGTAGCTACTGCACTTGATCTTACAAATGTCAATGGTCTTGGGTCTGGAAGGTGCTATCCAATAGGCCTTGTTTAATTTAGATTGTTAACACTGCTGCTACTGAGTGTCAGTGGTAGAGGGAATGGAAGAGTGTGGATGGAGTGCAATTAAGGAGACTGCTTTGCTCTGGATGGTGTCAAGTTTCTTGAGCTGCACTTGTACAAGTGGGTGTATTTCTTCACAGTACTGACTTCAGCCTCATAGAAGAAGAACAGGCTTTGGGGACTCAGGAGGTTTGTTACTCTACAGGATTCTTCACCTCTGATTTACTCTTGTAGCCACAGTATTTGTATGGGTAATCAAGGCAATTACTTTGCAATGGTGATGTCTAGCATGTTGATAGTTGGGAATTCAATGATAGTAATACTATTGAAAGTCAAAGGATGATGGTTTGATTCTCTCTTGTTGGAGTTGGTCACTGTGTGATATGAATTTTTCAGCCCAAGCCTGGATATCGTCAAGGTGTTGCTACATTTGGATTTGGACTGCTTCGGTATGAAAAGTTACAAATGGTGCAAATGTCAACAAACGCTTCAATTCTGACTGAGGAATACGATAGACAGTTTATAATTGATGAAGCATATACCCCGAGGAATTACATGCAAAATTATTCAGTTTCTTGTAACAAGAAAACTGCTTTCTCCATGCTGGATATATTTTCTTCTCTTTTGAATGACGTCCTCCTTGGTTTTGCATCTTGTCCTTCATCTACAGTAGTCCTGCCCTTTGCAGCTAAAGTACCTACCAGCATAATATATAAGTTGGTGGGCTTTGTCATGAATTTGCTTTATCTGTTGACTAACAATTATTTTAATGAATGAGATTCCCTTCTCTCAGTAGGTGTGCTCTTAATGAAGAATCCCTTGTTACAAATAGAATCTTTTCTTTAATTGTGCAAATTCACAGGATTCTGCAAGCTAGGTTACTTAGCTCATACATTGATCATTGGACTATCTACTCTGTTTTTTGTAATCAACCTTTTCAGAGATGTAATTATACACGGCTCAAGCAGTTGGGCCTTGAACCTGGGCCTCCTGGTCCTGATAAATGGGACACTACAATTGTACCCAAGAAGGCTCCCAACTGGTTTCTTTTACAACTTGTGCCCCCATGGTGACTCAGTGGTTAGCACTGCCGCCACACAGTGCCAGTGACCATCCTTAGGTGTCTGTCTGTGTGGAATTTGCACATTGTCTCCGTGTCTGCATGTGTTTCCTCCGAATGCTCCAGTTTCCTCCCACAGTCCAAAGATGTGCAGGTTGGGTGGATTGGCCATGCTAAATTGCCCACAGTGTCCAGGAAACCTGAAAGCAATAACACCCCCAGATTCTATGGACTACCGAAAGTGCACAAACCAGACATCCCACTCAGACCCATAGTATCACTACCAGGGACACCATCACACAAACTGGCGAAAGAACTACAACAGAAACTGAAACACTTTATCAGCGGATCCAGACACTCTATACAATCAACACAGGAATTCTTGGACATCATCAGAAATATACACATAGACAAGGAAGAAACCATGGTCTCATTCGACGTAACGGCACTGTTCACGTCTATTGACAAAGCCCTAGCCAAAGAAACAATAGCCAACCTGCTGAACAGACATAACAGACAACAGGACGTTGAACCCATCAACAAAGACGGCATACTTAAACTACTGGACTTGTGCCTCACAACACACTTCACATTCAACAACCAGACATACGAACAAATCAACGGAACACCCATGGGCTCACCGATCTCGGGACTCATAGCAGAAGCAGTAATTCAAAGGTTAGAACAAACAGTCTTACCACAAATTCAACCCAAACTCTGGGTCAGATACGTGGATGACACCTTTGTAATCATTTAAAACACGGAAATAGAGAATACACACCGGATCATCAACTCCACACTCACAGGAATCCGATTCACGAGAGAGGAAGACAAGGACAACCAACTCCCATTCCTAGACGTGAGGGTACAGAGAACACCAAACGGAGAATTCACCACTAAGGTACACAGGAAAGCCACACACACAGACCAAGTCCTGAACTATGAAAGGAACCACCCCAATACACAGAAACGAAGTTGCATCAAGACACTATTCAAAAGGGCCACAACACACTGCAGCACACCAGAACTGCAAAAAGAGGAAGAGGAACACCTATACAAGGTATTCGCAAAAAACGGATATCCGCGCAATTTCATCAACAGATGCCTAAGGGAGAGACAACAGAACGAGGACATGCCGCAACCCAAAGGTCTAGCCACACTACCATACATCAAGAACATCTCTGAACTGACAGCCAGACTACTGCGACCACTAGGACTTATAACAGCACACAAACCAACAGCCACCCTCAGACAACAACTCACCAGAACGAAGGGCCCGATACCCAGCATGAGCAAAACTAATGTAGTGTACAAAATCCCACGCAAGGACTGCACAAAACACTATATAGGACAAACAGGAAGACAGCTAACGATCCGCATCCACGAACATCAACTAGCCACGAAATGACACGACCAGCTATCCTTAGTAGCCACACACACAGACGACAAGCAGCATGAATTTGACTGGGACAACACTACCATTATAGGGCAAGCGAAACAAAGAACAGCCAGGGAATTCCTAGAAGCATGGCACTCATCCACAAACTCCATCAACAAACACATAGACCTGGACCCAATATACTGGCCACTACAGCGGACAGCTGAAATTGACAACCGGAAGCGGCAGGGACAGGCCACTATAAATGTCGGAGGAAACACCATAGAAGCGCTGCACAGGAGGCTCCCAAGCACTGAGGATGTCACCTAGACAGGGGACGAAACGTTTGCAACAAAAACTTCCAGCTCGGCGAACAGAACCACAGCAACGAGCACCCGAGCTACAAATCTTCTCACAAACTTTGAATGTCCAGGGATGTGTACATTAAGTGGATTAGCCTTGGGAAATGTGGGGTTACGGGGATGTGTTAGGGGTGTGGATTTGGCTGGGAACTTGATGGGCCACATGGATTGCTTTCACACTGTGGGGATTCTATGTGTGTTTCATACATTATGGGGAATTAATGGTTCAAACTGTGTCTTTAAGACTTTCAGAATTCCCAAGTTCTTTTTGTATATTGTTCAGAGAGATTTATGATGGAAGATATTTTGAAATAGTCTCTTCCCAAAGAGTTTGGTGAGATCCACTTTTTGTGGCTTGTGAAATAAATCTTCAGCTACTTTGTATTTTTGCCTTTGTACTTGATACACCTGTCAGACTTGCTACATGTCACCTTTCATTTTCACCAAAGCTGTGAAAGGAAAAGCTTTCTTTAATTTGTATTTCAGCTGTGTTCTTTGGCTTTTTTTTGTATTTTGATTTCTTTTAATGGCTTTTGTTGTTCAAAACATTTCTGTGTCTCCTTCTGTCAGTAGTACTGCTTTTTATTTAATGTGTTGAATCCCACTACTTCTGACACCATGTTCTGAGCACATCAGAGAGCAGTCTGGACAGAACAAGTCCTTAATTGAAGTTTCGGAAACATAGCTTCCTGCAGTGTTCATGTTTCATGGTAGAGGTCACTTGACTATCATAGACAAGAAATTATATTTGTATATGATTGCACTTCAATCCAAACATTCACACTGACATGTTACAGGCTCTACTTGGGATACATTTACATGCCATGAATGCTGGTAAATTTAAAACCTTTGTAATTGCAAAAAAAAACTTTAAGGTAAATTCAGCAGTGCACCCAGTTAGTCAGCAGTAACAAAGCACCCAGTTAATGATCATTAAAAGGCGAACCAATGCACTGTATTCAGCTGTGTCTAAGGTCAACAGTTTTTTTTTTACTAAATTCTGAAGCACAAGATGTGAGCTGCAGAATGGCAGCAACAATATGGCAGGGGTGAGTGGAATTGGTTGGAGGCACTGTGGAGTGGTAGAGGGAAGGGTCTAGTATCCTGGAGGTGCTGGGTGGAAGGATTTGAAAGTGTTCTTTGAGTGAAATCTATGGATGCCCATATGTTTTCATAATTCCACTTGACCTTTTCATACAATTCAATTGCTGGACTACCCATTAAACCCATATGCCCAATATTCCTGTAAGTTCAGGAGTAGGAGGAAATGATATGGCAAAGGAAGGCTTTTGCTGCTGAATGACATGAGGCACAGTGTTAGCAGCAGGCAGGACCGAAGGGGAGGCTGGTCACTATCTAGCCAACCAGGAAAGGCATTGTAATTGAGGCACATGTATTGGCAGCAAAACTGTGGCTGTGAGAGGGGCTCACTTTTCACAGTCAGATGGTTGCTTTTGAGCCTGCTGCTTCCAGCGGTATTATCAGCTAATGACAGGTCTCACCAATGAAAAGCTTCCTTTGCCATGATTCTTGAGCTCATCCTGGTCACTTAGCTTTTGAATTACAATCTAATGGGAAACAGGATTGGGCAAGGGAGTGGAAGCGCCACATAACACTGGTGACGGCATTCAGTATGGTTGGTTACAATTAAAATTCTGCCAGCTTTGTTTCTCTCTCCACAGAGTGTACCAAGCCTGCTGAGTACTTTATTGTCAACATGGTCTTTACACTTTTGCTTCTCATGGTCTTCCTTTCAAATTGCCCAGATATAACAATTCAGTTGATAACTAGTCATGAATATAATTGTACAGTACTGCAATATCTTACTTAGGCCTATTCACTTATAATGCTAACGAAGATGTATTTTTCTTTACTGATGTGTTCAATGCTGTGTAGAATAGTGTCCTTGGGATAGATTTTTCTACTGGTGTTATTTTAATAACAATGCTAGTTCACTTTTTCATGTGTTGCAGTTATTTCAGAAAGTTTAAGCTGTGTTGCTTTCAACCGAAGGAAATCAATATGCATCAAATAGTAGATTGTAAGGAAACAGTGGTGATTAATGATGCCAGCAAATACAAGAAGAAGCTGGATAGATCTTTGACAGAAGAAATGATTGGAGGTGGCTCCCCACCCCCACCCTCCTCTAGCTTATCTCTCCACGCTCCAGGCTCACTGCCTTTATTCCTGATTAAGGGCTTTTGCCCAAAACGTCGATTTCGAAGCTCCTTGGATGCTGCCTGAACTGCTGTGCTCTTCCAGCACCACTAATCCAGAATCTGGTTTCCATCATCTGCAGTCATTGTTTTTACCTACCTGATTGGAGGTGGAGCCATGTCAGTCCTTTTGAAAATGTGAAGCCTGGTGTTGGTGATCCTCTCCATTACCTAAAGAAGATTGAAAAAAACCTGGACTTTTCAGAACTGTAGAAAGTCCCAAAGTACTTTGCCAACAATGAAGTTCCTTTGAATCAATTCATACAATGTAGGAAATGTAACATCAATTAGCAAAACTAGATACCATGACCATCAATGTGATAATGACCAGCTTATCAGTTTTGATTCAGGAATAAATATTAGCCAGGACACTGGAGATCATTCCTTTGCTCTCAACAGTGTCTTTTGATCATTGATATTGACCTGAGAATTTTTTTTTGTTTCAACATCTATAGGAGCCTGCCTCTAGCATTGTTTTAAAGATGAGTTGGAATTTTATGCTCCTGCTTCTTAAGTGGAACTGCAACGCACATCTTCTGACTTTAAAGACAACAGTCACACTTTATACACGTTTGCTCATTGATGTATTACATTGCTTATCAGGACTACTGATGGAAGTCCATGGGTATCTGGGCTAAATTAGCATCAATGATGTATTTTTGAAGAAGTGCAGTTGCTGTGATAATGGAGCCAAATTGCACACAGCATGTTCCCAGAAACAGTAATGTGCTAATGCCCATACAATCTGTTCTAGTGATGTTGATTCAGATACAAATGTAGGTAGGTTATCAGGATGATTCCACTGTTTATCTTTAAAAAAAAAAGGAAACAGGAAGCTTTGCTTCCATCTAAAACAAAAAAAATGGGATCTTGGTTTAACGTATCATCCAAAGTACCACACCTTCGACACTTCAGCTCTCCTGCGGTGCTCAACCTCATGAAAACCACATATAATTAACATTAGCTGTTAGCACATCTCTTAGCTGTGAGCATTGCTTTATTGGAACAGTGCATAGACAGAGTTTATGTCAGCTTTTTTCATTTATTTATGTGATGTAGATGTTGCTGGCAAGTACAAAAACTATTATACGTTCTTAAACACTCTTGGGAAGCTGGTGGTATCCCTCTTCGTAAACATACAGCTGTATTTCAAAGGACATTAAGCATCAGTATATTGTTGTGGGTCTGCAGTCACATATGGGCCACACCATGTAAAGACAGTAGACGTCTTTCTTAGAAAAATACTAGTAAATTAGATGTTCCCTTTTTCAATTGACGCTTTTCATGACATTCTAGTAGTTTCATAGTCACTATTCTCAATACCAGCTTTTCAAAAATTCCAGATCAATTTAATTAATTTAATCCAAATTATTAGCTCCTGTGAACTCTCGCAATTTGAACTCTTGCCTTTGGACCGTTGGGCCCCTGGATTACAAGTCCAACAACACTGCCATTTGTGCAACCATTCCCCAGAATTTGGAAAAGTATCAACAGCAGATTACAGCAGCTCTGTTAAAGCCATTCTTAATTAAACACATAGGCTTTGATCTTCTGAAACATTGTGGAAAAACTTCTCAACTGTGACTTCAAATCGGAGACTTCAGAGCTTTTTGACTGACTTAGGAATAGTTAGTCTGTCCACAATGTGGCCTTCTCTATACTGGGGAGATGAAATGCTGACTGGGTGACCACTTTGAGGAACATTTACATGCTGTCTTCAAAAATGGCTCCAAGTTTCCAGTTGCCTGCCACTTCAGCAGACTCCGGTGTTCCCTGGCCAACATCTCTGTCTCGGGCTTGCTGCAGTACTCCAGCAAAGCTCAGTGTAAGCATTTTATTTTCTACTCTGGGACACTGCAACCTTCAGGACTGAATATCAAATTCATTAATTTTAGAATCTGAACACCTCCTTGCATGTACTTTACTCACCCCTGCACCCAAGCCCCGTCATGCCATGGATTGCTTTTAGCACAACCAACCTACTTAAGATCCCCATTATCAGGTTCTTTCCTTCCTTGTCTTCTCATCACCTGTCTCTACTGTCTGCATAACTAAAGTTCTCTCTCTCTACCTCTCTCTCTCTCTGAGCTCCATACATCTGTCTACTCACCTCACCTCACCTCACCACTCCGACCCCTTGTCTTCAACATATATAATACCTTTTTCCTCACCACTGTAAGTTCTGACAAAGGATGACTAGATGTGAAACATTAATTCTGATCACCCATTGCAGTACTTCCTCAGCTTTCCACCCTTTTGTACTTATTCTCATTCTCTGTTGCTGACAGAAAGTTTGTGAGGAATCAGCCTGCATCTGGGAGGCAGAAAAAGGCAGGAGTAATTTCCTCCTGCTCCTACTCTGACCCAGTGAATATCTCATTTCAGGGCTTCTTCAGACAAGTTGCTTTATCTACCTGTTTCTATTTAATTCATAGGTTGTGTCTAAGACCTGTATTTATCTTTCGTCCTTAATTGCCACAGAGAAATGGTACTGAGCACAGTCAAACACACCCTTCATCACTTTGCCAATGACTGAGAGGAGATTAACAGGACAGTAATTGATCTGATTGAATCTATCCCGTCTTTTGTGGAGTGGATTAATCTTTTTCACTTTGTTAGGTAGACCAGCAACAATCAAGACTTCTAGTCTTACTTAGGCCTTTACATGACAGACACGTAAACATTGTTTCCCAGGCAGGAGAATTGAAAATATGGGAAGACTACCTCAGGAGAAGGGAAAATTATTTGGGACTGTGAAGAGGTGAAATTTCTTTACTGAAAGGGTTGTGAATCTTTGTAACTCTCTCCCCAAGAGGGTTGAGGATATTCCATCTCTATGTGATTCATCGCTGGGATTGGTAGATTTCTGATCTCTATGGATATCAAAGAATATAGGAAGTGGGCAAAGTGGAGTTGAGCTTGAAGAACAGTCAAAATCTATTTAATGACAGAGCAGGTTCAAATGACTATGTAGTCTCCCTCATTCCTATTTTCTGTGTAATTATCTTCCAAAGGCCAAGCAAATCACAGCCTCCAGGTCATCAAGTATTTCTAGCATTTCTGGTTGCTAAACAGATTCAGAATATTTTCTTCACTATTTGTCAGGTCACTGGACTTTGCTTCGTCAAGGCTGTATATTTGGTTTTAATTTAACCATTTATCATTACTTCATTATGAGATTTCCTGTATAGCTGGGCTTTAAAAACACTCCATTAACAGAAAGGTACTTTGAGATGTCCAATGATCGGGTAAGCTGCTTCCTGAATGCATTTTTATAATTCATTTCCTTATACATGTCGTTTATAGTTATGGCTTGTGTTCACTTGCATTCACAAGCTAAGCTCCTAGAATTCTTTCCTAACTCCCCTCGAATCCTCAAACTTCACTTTTCTACCCTTAACCATTCAAACAAAAACAATATCACACCATATATTGAAATAGAGCCTTTCACATAATGAAATACCCCGAAGTGTTTTACAGGAATATTATAATGGAGCCTGTGGTTCCAAGAAATAATGGTATTCATGTGATAGTCAACACTGTTTTACGCATCTTTTCCTATGGCTCAGGATTAGCCATACCGATATGGCAATATATGTTACATTTAAAGCAGAGGAAACATTGAGCTGAGAAGGTGTACCTGATGTTGGCTTCCAACTGTCTCCCAGGTGTTCAAGTCAACTGACCTTCATTTCTCACTTACAGAAGTCCTTCTAACAGGAGTACAGCTGAGGATGATGCAATCCAATAGTTGGTTCATTGTACAGATATTCCTTGGACATACTACCATCTTCCATGCAGTGATTGTGTTTGAGGTAGTACACATAAGACCATAAGACATAGGAGCAGAAACTAAGCCATTCAGCCCATCGATATGCACTGCCATTTGATCATGGCTGATAAGTTTCTTAACCTCATTCTCCTTCTTTCTCCATCTAACCCTTGATCTCCTTAATACTCAAGAGCCTTTCTATCTCAGTCTTAAATATACTCAATGACCTGGCCTCCACAGCCTTCTGTGGCAATGAATTCCAAAGATTCACCATTCTCTGGCTGAAGAAGTTTCTCCTTATCTCTGTTCTAAAGGGTCTTCTCTTTAATCTAAGGCTGTGCCTTCAGGTCCTAGTCTCTCGTACCAATGAAAGCATCTTCCAAACATCTACTTTTTCCAGGTCATTCAGTATTCTGTATGTTTCAATTAGATCCCTCCTCATTCTTGTAAACTCCACTGAGTATAGACCGAGAATCCTCAAATGTTCCTAATATGTTAATTTCATTTTTGTGAACCTTCTCTGAACATGTTCCAAGGCCAATACATCCTTCCTGGGGCCCAAAACTGTCTACAATAGCACATAGAACATAGAACATAGAACAATACAGCACAGAACAGGCCCACGATGTTGTGCCGAACATTTGTCCTAGCTTAAGCACCCATTCATGTACCTATCCAATTGCAGCTTAAAGGTCACCAAAGATTCTGACTCTACCACTCCCACAGGCAGCGCATTCCATGCCCCCACCACTCTCTGGGTAAAGAACCCACCCCTGACATCTCCCCTACACCTTCCACCCTTCACCTTAAATTTATGTCCCCTTGTAACACTCTGTTGTACCTGGGGAAAAAGTTTCTGACTGTCTACTCTATCTATTCCTCTGATCATCTTATAAACCTCTATCAAGTCACCCCTCATCCTTCGCCGTTCCAATGAGAAAAGGCCTAGCACTCTCAACCTATCCTCGTACGACCTATTCTCCATTCCAGGCAACATCCTGGTAAATCTTCTCTGCACCCTCTCCAAAGCTTCCACATCTTTCCTAAAGTGAGGCGACCAGAACTGCACATAGTACTCCAAATGTGGCCTAACCAAAGTCCTGTACAGTTGCAACATCACTTCACGACTCTTGAATTCAATCCCTCTGCTAATGAACGCTAATACACCATAGGCCTTCTTACAAGCTCTATCCACCTGAGTGGCAACTTTCAAAGACCTATGAACATAGACCCCAAGATCCCTCTGTTCCTCCACCTCACTAAGAACCCTACCGTTAACCCTGTATTCCGCATTCTTATTTGTCTTTCCAAAATGGACAATCTCACACTTGGCAGGGTTGAACTCCATCTGCCACTCCTCAGCCCAGCTCTACATCATATCCAAGTCCCTTTGCAGCCGACAAGAGCCCTCCTCACTATCCACAACTCCACCAATCTTCGTATCATCTGCAAATTTACTGACCCACCCTTCGACTCCCTCATCCAAGTCATTAATAAAAATTACGAACAGCAGAGGACCCAGAACTGATCCCTGCGGAATTCCACTTGTAACTGGGCTCCAGGCTGAATATTTACCATCTATCACCACTCTCTGACTTCGACCGGTTAGCCAGTTTTCTATCCAATTGGCCAAATTTCCCTCTATCCCATGCCTCCTGACTTTCCGCATAAGCCTACCATGGGGAACCTTATCAATACTCCAAATGTGGGCTGAACATGTCATTCATTTGGCAATAAGTGTGTGCTGATGCAATCAGCATGCTCCATGACGTATGAGTTAATGATCTTGCTCTGTTGAGACGTATCGATAATGCATCTGAGACTGTAAAGTTGCACTTTTCTCCTGTCTAGTATACAATGTTCTGGCCTTGTTACTTTAGAGGAGTGCACACAGGATGCAGACTTGGTAAACTTGCAGTTTCATGTTCTCTTATTCAGCTTGGACATAAGCACTGCAGCATTTGGATTTCATATATTGATTTCAGCATCATGAGATAGGATATCAGTGATTGTCGTCCCTAGAGGGTGAAGCTGTCAATAACCTTCAGCATTGTATTATCAAAACTCATAGATGATGGTATTGTAACACCCAGGACTGTGACATTTGTCTTCCTGATTGTAATGGATGAACCAAACACTATAACGCCGATGAGAAAGTGCCTATTTACTGCTGATAGTGTTCCCTAGTTATGAAATATGAGTAAAGCATAATTCTCAGACTAGAGCAAGTCTCCAATGTAAACTCGATGTACCATAGCTTTGAACCTTTGCTTAGCAATGTTGAATATCTTTCCATAAGTTCTGATACTAATGTGGACACGTTCTGTATTTGTCCTGAAAGAATATGAGAGCAACAATGATCAGAAAATGCTGAAGAGTGCTGGTGCCAGCTGATAACCCAGTTTGACCCTACTCTGGATAACAACGCGTGGTAATGTTGACCCATTATTGCTGACCTTACCTATCATGTTCATGTTCAAAAAGAAGATAACATTTTAGTTTTAGCATGCAGCCATATTTCTCCAATTACTTAAATGGATTGCCTCTGCTTGGATGATTGAATACTTTTGGTGAGAACAATGAAGACAATATAGAGCAGTCTCATTTATTCGTAGCATTTCTCTTGCATTTCCCTAACTGGAAAGTTGAAGTCAATCACATAGCTTCCAAGAATGTTCTGAATCAAAGTATGACACTGATTCACAAAAGGAGTTATGAGATCAGTCAGCCAAAACCTTTGTCAAAGAGACAAAAACAAAGTTTGCTGGAAAACTCAGCATATTAGGTGGCATCTATGGAGAGAAAGCAGATTAAACATTTCAAGTCCAGTGACCCTTGATCTGTGGGGAAATTTGAAGATGGTGAACTCTATGTTAATGCCATTGGGCTGTAAGCTCCCAAGGTGGAATATGACAGTTGTTTCTCCAGTTTGCCTGGTCCTTACATTGGCAGTGGAGGAGGCCCAGGATGGACATGTCGCCAAGGGAGTGGGAAGAGGAGTTGAAATGGCTGGCAACCTTAAGATGGTGTTGATTGGAGCATACAGATGCTCTGCAAACCAGTCCCTGAGTCTGCGCTTGGTCTCCCTGATGTAGAGGAGGCCACATCAGGAGCAACACATGAAGTAGACCAGGTTGGAAGAAACACACGGGAATCTCTGCTGGATTTGGAATGATTGTTTGGGACCTTGGACAGAGGTGAAAGGGGAGGTGTAGTGGCAGGTGTTGCACTACCTGTGTTTGCAGTGAAAGGTGCAGGGTGTGGAGGTCAGGTCGGAGGGGAATGTGGACCTGAGGAACAACACTTCATATTTCACCTCAGGAGCTTACAGCCCAATGGCCTTAACGTAGTGTTCATCAGCTTCAAAATCTCCCCATCCCCAACCTGATCCCATGTCCAGACTTCCTCATCCTCCTCGTCTCCTTGACTGGATCTAACCTTCTCACTTGCCCACTCTATCCTTCCCACTGACCAATCACAATAACCCACCACCTGCACCCACCTATCACCATCCCACCTACCTTTCCCCCAGCCCCTTTCTCCTCTCTGCATTAATTCTCAGCTCCCTTCCCCTTCCACAGTCCTGATGAAGGGTTCCGAACCGAAACATCAACTTTGCTGCTCCTCTGATGCTACCTGATCTGTTGTGCCTTTCCAGCTCCACCTTTTACCAACTTTGACTTGCAGCATCTGAAGTCCTTACTATCTCCAAGGAGCAACTACATTGCTCAGATTACTACTGCTTGCCTCCTGATTGTCAGAGGGAGATAGAGGAGCAGATATGTCAGCAAATCACAGAAAGATGTGAGAAAAAAACAAGGTTATTGTTGTTGGGGATTTCAGCTTTGCTGACGTTAACTAGGATCACCTTGGTGTGGAAGGATTAGGAGGGGTGGAATTTTAAAAATGCATCCAGGAGAGTGTTTTATGCCAGTTTGTAGATAATTCTACTGGAAATGGGACAGTGCAATTCCTAACTCTCAGGGATGAGGCTGGTCAAGTGGTTGGAGTTTCAGTGGGTGGAGATTTTAGGGATGGTGACCATTTCCCTGTGAGCTTCAAAATTGTTAGGGAAAGGGATAAGGATAGTACAGAAGTTAAGTGTCTTAATTACAGGAAAACCAATTTCATAATCATTAGACACTTTTCAAAATCATTAGGTCTGCCAAACATGGAGTGGGATCAACCACTTGCAGGTAGCTCTATATTTGGAAAGTGGGAGTCTTTTAAAAGTGGTATAGAAGTGAGAATTCAGGGCCAGTGTTCCTCAAAGAGTGAAAGACAAGGGCAGCATTTCCAGAGAATTCTGGATGTCAAGAAATACTGAAAGTTTATAAAAGAAGTGAAGTGAGCATATTAAAAACAGAAGAGGTCTTTCAACAGTATAGTATAGGGGGTTGCTTAACAAGAAATTAGGAAGGCAACGAGGGGCCACAAAATATCTTTGGCAGATAGGAATAAGCGAAATCCCGAAGTACTTTATTAGTATCTCAAGACCAAGAGGGAAAGCATAGCACTACTAGAAACCAATGGGGGAAACCTGTGCATGGAGCCACAGGATATGGACAAGGTCTAAATGATTTTTAAAAAATCTGTATTTATAGAGGGGAAAGACATTGTAGCTGGGATTTAAGTTTGGATGTGAGGGTTCAGAACACGTTAAGCTTAATAAAAAGGATATTTTAGTGGGTACAAAGGTTGCATAAATTCCCAGAGCCTGCTGAGATGTATCCCAGACTACTATGGGAGGGAAAAAGTGAGGTCTGCAGATGCTGGAGATCAGAGCTGAAAATGTGTTGCTGGAAAAGCGCAGCAGGTCAGGCAGCATCCAGGGAACAGGAGAATCGACGTTTCGGGCATAAGCCCTTCTTCAGGAATGAGGAAAGTGTGTCCAGCAGGCTAAGATAAAAGGTAGGGAGGAGGGACTTGGTGGAGGGGCGTCGGAAATGCGATAGGTGGAAAGAGGTCAAGGTGAGGGTGATAGGTCAGACTGGGGTGGGGGTGGAGCGGTCAGGAAGAAGATTGCAGGTTAGGAAGGCGGTGCTGAGTTCGATGGATTTGACTGAGACAAGGTGGGGGAAGGGGAAATGAGGAAACTGTGAAATCCGAGTTCATCCCTTGTGGTTGGAGGGTTCCTAGGCGGAAGATGAGGCGCTCTTCCTCCAACCGTCGTGTTGTTGTGGTCTGGCGATGGAGGAGTCCAAAGACCTGCATATCCTTGGTGGAGTGGGAGGGGGAGTTGAAGTGTTGAGCCACAGGGTGGTTGGGTTGGTGTTCTCTGAAATGCTCTGCAAGTAGGCGGCCTGTCTCCCCAATATAGAGGAGGCCACATCGGGTGCAGAGGATGCAATAGATGATGTGTGTGGAGGTGCAGGTGAATTTGTGGCGGATATGGAAGTTTCCTTTGAGGCCTTGGAGGGAGGTGAGGGGGGAGGTGTGGGCGCAAGTCTTGCACCTCCTGCGGTTGCAGGGGAAGGTGCCGGGAGTGGAGGTTGGGTTGGTGGGGGGTGTGATTCAGACGAGGGAGTCACGGAGGGAGTGGTCTTTACGGAATGCTGATAGGGGAGGGGAAGGAAATATATCCTTGGTGGTGGGGTCTGTTTGGAGGTGGCGGAAATGACGGCGGATGATGCGCTGTACATGGAGATTGATGGGGTGGTAGGTGAGGACCAGTGGGGTTCTGTCCTGGTGGCGGTTGGAGGGGCAGGGCTCAAGGGCGGAGGAGCGGGAAGTGGAAGAGATGCGGTGGAGGGCATCGTCGACCACGTCGGGGGGGAAATTGCAGTCCTTGAAGAAGGAGGCCATCTGGGTTGTACGTTTTTGGAACTGGTCCTCCTGGGAGCAGATGCGGCGGAGACGAAGGAATTGGGAGAATGGGATGGCGTTTTTACAGGGGGCAGGGTGGGAGGAGGTGTAGTCCAGGTAGCTGTGGGAGTCGGTCGGTTTGTAGTAGATGTCTGTGTTGATTCGGTCGCATGAGATAGAAATAGAAAGGTCGAGGAAGGGGAGGGAGGAATCTGAGACTGTCCAGGTGAATTTGAGGTTGGGGTGGAAGGTGTTGGTGAAGTGGATGAACTGTTCAACCTCCTCGTGGGAGCACGAGGCGGCGCCGATACAGTCATCGATGTAGCGGAGGAAAAGGTGGGGGTGGGGCCAGTGAAGATGGACTGTTCCACATATCCTACGAAGAGGCAGGCATGGGAAAGGAGGAGATTGCTGGGGTCTTGGTGGAGGTATTTAATTATTCACTGGCCAAATGTGAAGTGCCATATGACTTTAGGATAGCTAATATGGTTCCTTTATTCAAGAAGAGCAGCAGGGACAGACAGGTAATTATAAACCAGTTAGTCTGATGTTAGTGGAGAGGATATTATTGGAAAATGTTATAACTAATTAATTGAGTTTATTTTTAAAAGGTCACTAAATATATTGATAAGGGTGGTGCAGTTTAAACTTTTACACAGGCTTCAGTTAGGCTTTTGTCAAGTTCCCCTTTGAAAGGTTGGTCCAAGAGACGAAAGCCCATGGGATCTAAGATAAATTGGCAAACTGGATCCAGAATTGGCTTACAAATGGGAGACAAGGGATGATGGTGGAGGGATGTTTTTGTGATTGGAAGCCTGTGACTAGCAGTGTACCACACAGTTGGTGCTGGGAGCCTTGCTGTTTGTTGGGTATAGTAATGGCTTGGATGTGATAGTAGAAAGTATACTTGTTGGTATTGTTGATGATATGCAAACCATAGTTCCCTGAAGGTACCCGGACAGGTAGGCAGGGCAGCAAAGAAAGCATATGGGATGCTTGCCTTCATTCGCTGGAATGCAGAATATAGGAGCAAAGAAATTTTGTTTCAACTTTATAACATATTGGTGAGACCACATATAGAATACTGTGCACTGTTCTGGTAACCATTCTATCAGAATGACATGATTGCACTGAAGATGGTGTAGAGGAGTTTCACCAGGATGTTGAATGGAATACTAAGTCTCCATTGTGAGAGAGACTGGATGGATTGTGTTACTTTTCCTTGGAGCAGGGGCTGAGGGGGGTGGGTGGAGGGCGGAGGGGGGTGAAGTTTCATTAGGTTCCTCATTTCCTCTACCCCCACCTTATCCCAGGTCCAACCTTCCAGCTCAGCACTGCCCTCATGACCTGCCCTACATGTCCCACCTATCTGCTCCACCCTTCTCTCCAATCTATCACCATTACCGCCACCTCCATCCATCTATTGCACTTTCAGCTACCTTCCCCCACCACCCGCGCCCCCTCCCATTTACCTCTCCACCCCTGAGGCTCCCAGCCTCATTCCTGATGAAGGGCTTTTGCCCGGAGCATTGGTTTTCCTGCTCCTCGGATGCTGTCTGACATGCTGTGTTTTTCCAGCACCACACTCTCGACTTCTGTCTCTCCTCACCGCAATAATGAAAGGGGCTAAATTTCAAATATGTTTGCTGGTTGACTGGGAGGATTTCTTTCAGATCCAACTCGGGTGTTCAATTAAAATACAAGTGTGTTTAATGTTAATGCTTACTGTGCTTCATTGGCTAAGCTTTAGAGTGGGATCAGGGAAAAAACAAAGTTATTGGAAGTCAGAGTTCCACCACAAATATAGGCATTTTGGGATGGCCGAGACATCGAAAATTTATAAATACATTTCTTACAGCCATGTAATCTGGAGCACTGTCCTAGGATTTTAAATGCACAACATACTAATGAATCCAACACCAGGAGGTTATTTATGTGTCTGTACTCCATAGTCAGTCTGATTATCCCAACCATGTTATAATCAGACTGAGCTCCCCATTGCTACCCTTGCAGCAATAAGATCCGTTCGTCCATTGTCATGTTTCCTTCCTTCCCCAACCTCCACTTCCAACTTGGAACCAGTAAATACCATGCTTTGATTTTACTTTGACAAAGCAACTCTTGATGCCAGCATCTAAACTGAATAGTCTCCCCTCCTATCCCCTCAGTTTATACTCCATATCCCTCAACCAACTGATTGCTTTTCAACAGCACAAACCATTCCACTGCAAATTATTGGACAGATCATCTTATTCCAACAATGTAGGGGAGGCAATAGACCATTATTATCATTGGACTTCTAATGCAGAGACACAGCTAATGTTCTGAAGAACTGGGTTAAAATCCTGCCACAGCAGATGGAGGAATGTGAATTCAGTAAACGCCTGGAATTAAAGACCTAATGATGACCATGAATTGATTCACAGAAAAACCCATCTGGTTCAGTAATGCCCTACAGGGAAGGAAACTGTCATCCTTGTAACTACATGTGACTTCAAACATACAGCAATGCAGTTGACTTTCAACTGCCCTTTGTAATGGGTAATAAATGCTGACCCCTCACCCCATGAATTAATAAAATAACACTTCACCTCTCGTTCTAATATCCTGATTCAGACTCTCCCTTGACCAACATCCCACCCATGATTGGTCACCGTTCAAACATCAATATCCATTTCCCTATGTGTTTTCAGTTCAATTGCAGTCTGGATGTACAGGCATGCCACCTGACAGACTAGCAACCTACCAATCAGAGTCATACAGTCATACAGCACAGAAACAGACCCTTCGGTCCAACCAGCCCACGTCAACCATGATCCCAAGCTAAACTAGTTCCATCTGCCTGCACTTGGCCCATATCTCTCCAAACATTTCTTATTCATTTTACATATCCAAATGTCTTTTAAATGCTATAATGTACTTGTCTCCACCACTTCCTCTGGAAGTTTATTCCACACATAAATCACTGTCTGTACAGAAAAATTGCCCTTCATGTCTTTTTAAAATCTTGTTCTTCTCACCTTAAAGTATGCCCCCAATCTTGAAATCCGCCAGCCAAGAGAAAAATCAAGTGCCATTCACTTTATCTAAACCCCTCAGGATTTTATAAACCTTTATAAGAACACATTTCAACCTCCTGTGCTTCAGTGAAATAAATCCCAGATTATTTTGCCTCTCCTTAAAACTCCAACCATCCATTCCCAGCAGCATTCTTGGAAATCTTTTCTGAATCCTCTCAAGCTTAATAATATCCTTCGTGTAACTGGATGACCAGAACTGGAATCAGTACTCCAGAACAGGTCCCACCAATGTCCTGCACAACCTCAGCATGACGTCCCAACTCCTATACTCAAAGGTCTAAGCAATGAAGGCAAGTGTGTTAAACACCTATCGCCTTCCAAGCTACCTTGCCCCCAGCCCCACCCCCCACCCATTTATCTCTCAGCCTCCTTGGGCACCGTCCCAACATTCCTGGTGAAGGGCTTATGCCTGAAAGGTTGACTTTCCTGCTCCTCATGCCTCACCTGTTGCGCTTTTCCAGCATCATACTTTCTGACTCCACTTTATTAACCACCCTATCTACATGTGATGCAAACTTCAAAGAGTTATGAACTTGAACCCCTAGGTCACTCTGTTCTACAATACTACTGAAAGCCTTATTTTCAATTGTATGAGTCCTGCCCTTGTCTGTTTTACCAAAATGCAATACCTCACATTTATTCAAATTAAACTCCATCTGCCATTCCTCAGCCCATTGACCTAATTCATTAAGATCTCTCTGTAATCTTACATAACCTCCTTCACTGTCATAGTATCGCCAATTTTGTTGTCATCTATAAACTTATGAACCATGTCTTCAATACTCTCAACAAAAAAATTATGTAAAGGACAAGAAAAAGTCGATCCTTGTGGAACACCACTACTATTATTCTCTGTCTTCTGTCATTAAGCCAATTTTGCATCCAGTTTTGCAAGTTCACCCTGAATCTTATGTGATTTAACTTTATTAATTAGTTTACCATGCGGAACCTTGTCAAAGGCTTTGCTGAAGTCTAAGTAAATGACATCTACCACTCTGCCCTCATCAATCATTTTGGTTACTTCCTCAAAAAACTCAATAAAATTTGTAAGACTCAATTTCCCTGCAAAAAAAAACATGTTGACTATCCCTAGTCGTCCCTTGCCTCTCCAAATATATATAAACCCCACATTTCAGAATCACCTCCAGCTACTTATCCACCATTGAAGTCAGGCTCACAGATCTAACGTTCCCAGGATACTCCTTATGTGCCTTCTTAAACCGAGGCGCAACCTTAGCCACTCTCCAGTCATCAGGCATCTCACCAATTGTTATAGATGATCCAAACATTTCTGCAAGGGCCCTGTAATTGTCTTCCCAATTTCCAATAATGTCCTAGAATATACTAGATCAGATCCCGGAGATTTATCCACCTTTATATTTTCTAAGAGCTCCAGCACTACTTCTTCTGTAATGTGAACTATTATCAAAACATCAATATTTATTTCCCTGAGATAGAACATAGAAGAATACAGCGCAGTACAGGCCCTTGGGCCCTCGATGTTGCGCCGATCCAAGCCCACCTAAACTACACTAACCCACTATCCTCCATATACCTATCCAATGCCCTCTTAAATGCCCATAAAGAGGGAGAGTCCACCACTGTTACTGGCAGGGCATTCCATGAACTAACGACTCGCTGAGTGAAGAACCTACCCCTAACATCAGTCCTATATCTACCCCCCCTTAATTTAAAGCTATGCCCCCTTGTAATACCCGACTCCATACGCGGGAAAAGGTTCATACTGTCTACCCTATCTAACCCCCTAATCATCTTGTACACCTCAATCAAGTCACCCCTAAACCTTCTTTTCTCTAGTGAAAACAGCCCCAAGTGCCTCAGTCTTTCCTCATACGATTTTCCTTCCATACCAGGCAACATCCTGGTAAACCTCCTCTGCACGCGTTCCAATGCCTCCACATCCTTCCAATAGTATGGCGACCAAAACTGCACACAATATTCCAGATGCGGCCGCACCAGAGTCTTATACAACTGCATCATGACCTCAGGACTCCGGAACTCAATTCCTCTACCAATAAAAGCCAGTACGCCATATGCCTTCCTCACCGCACTATTTACCTGGGTGGCAACTTTCAGAGATCTGTGTACATGGACACCAAGATCCCTCTGTTCATCCACACTACCAAGTATCCGACCATTAGCCCAGTACCCCATCTTTTTGTTATTCTTCCCAAAGTGAATCACCCCGCACTTAGCTACATTGAATTCCATCTGCCACCTTTCTGCCCAGCTCTGCAGCTTCTCTATATCCTGCTGTAACCTGCCACATGCTTCCTCACTGTCAACAACTCCTCCGACTTTCGTATCATCCGCAAACTTACTCACCCAACCTTCTAACCCCTCTTCCAGGTCATTTATAAAAATGACAAACAGCAATGGTCCCAAAACAGATCCTTGCGGAACACCGCTAGTGACGGCACTCCATGAAGAAACTTTGCCATCAACTACTACCCTCTGTCTTCTTCCATCCAGCCAATTCCTAATCCAAACCTCCAATTCACCCTCAATGCCATATCTCCGTATTTTCTGCAGTAGCCTACCATGGGGAACCTTATCAAACGCCTTACTAAAATCCATATATACCACATCTACCGCTTTCCCCTCATCAACCTCCTTCGTCACCTTTTCAAAGAATTCAATAAGGTTTGTGAGGCACGACTTGCCCTTCACAAAACCATGCTGACTATCCTTGATCACATTATTCCTATCCAGATGTGCATAAATCCTATCCCTTACAATTCTCTCTAATCTTTCACCTCCATCTCTTTCTCCGCAGTAAAAACTGACTCAATGCATTCATTTAATATCTCTTCCATCTCCTGAGGTTCAACACAAAGCCAACCTCTTTAATCTTTAAGGGGGCTTACTCTCTCTCTAGTTGCTCTCTTGCTCTTAATGTACTTGTAGAATCTCTTGGATCATTTGTAACCTTATTTGCCAAGGCTATCTTATATCCTCCCTTTGCCTTCCTGATCTCCCTCTCAACAATGCCCTTACACTCTTCGTATCTTCAAGAGATTCATTTAAATCCATTTGTCTATATTTAATATATAATTCCTTTTTATTCTTGACTATAACTTCAATATCTTTAGTCACCTGTTGTTCGCTAATCCTATCAGGCTTACTTTTCACTCTAACAGGAACATAGCAACCCGGACCTCTAGTAATCACACTTTTGAAAGCCTCCCACTTGTCAGATGTCCTTTACCTGCGAACAGTCTACTCCAATTGCCTCATTCCATTGAAATTTGTCTCATCCCATTGAAATTTACCTTACTCCACTTAAAGACTTGAGAGTTTAAAAAAAAATGAGCTGACCATCATGAAGAAATCCTGCAGAGAAAGATAACAGAGCAGTGACTCATCAGGCAAGAGAGGGAGGAAATGAGATAATGGAATTGGTTCCAGCTGATAAAGGTTCAGAAGATCAGATAGAAGTCTACCATACAAATTCAGCCTTTTAAAAATCATCCTTTCGTGTTTTGTAAACAGACCCGGCAGTTTACATCACCATTTTCTCTTGCTTATGGGAACTTCCAATCCAACGATAATAGACCAATCTTTAAAGTAATTATGCAATGTTTTTTAATGGAATGAAGCATTACAAAACAATAAAAGTAGCGAAAATATGAATCAATCCTGAATAAACAGGATTTTGTTGCCTCAGGCACTGCTAAAGGCAAGTCAAGCTCTTTGTACTTGGCAGTATCATTTGGTATTTGTTTACTGAGATTTATAGTCAAACAGTGGTACAGAAATCCTGCAATTGATTTTAATGAGTTCAGACATTCACACAGTAGTCTCCTCTGCGGTATTTTATTTTCTCCACATGTTCTGCTCACTTTCTTATTTAACACCTGAACTAAAACTGCTGTGAAGCAGTGCCTAAATGATTTTGCTCAAGCAAGTTGTTTTATTGCTTCTTTCTATGGAATTTCATGCTGAAGAAGAACATCATTACACTATGTAAGTTAAAAAAATCTTATGGCTGGAAATTGGTTAAGAGTACACTTGTTTGGTGGCCTTTTTGATCAGGTAAAGGTGAGGTGAGCCCCCCTTACTTACAACTGGCTACAGTAAAGATTTATGTTCTTTTTATAAAGAGGATCCACATCCTGCACTAAATATGCAGTTACACAAAGTCTACTCACTCAGTAAGGGCCAACTTTGAAAGAAAGAAAGAAAATTCTATTGTCTGCTAATCTTGAGAGAGAAAAAAAATCCTCAAAGCAAAAAGACATAAATAGTAGGTATGAAGTTAAAAAGCTATGGTCCCCAGTAGAAAATGAATATGAAAGGAATGCACAATTCAACGTTCTTGAAGCGAAAGTTGTTTTTACTTGAAAAATTGGCTATTTCATCAACAAACTCCTAACAGTGTGGAGACAGGCCATTTGGTCCAACAAGTCCACACTGACCCTCCAAGGAATGTCCTACCCAGACCAATTCGCAGCCCTATTGCTCTACATTCCCCATGACTAATGCACCTAACCTACACACCCCTGAACATTATGGGCAATTTAGCATGGCCAATTCGCTTAACCTGCACATCAATTGGACTGCGGGAGGAAACCGGGGCAAATCCGCGTGGACACGAGGAGAATGTGCAAACTCCCTACAGACAATCACCCGAGGCTGGAATTGAACCCATGTCGCTGGTGCTCTGAGGCAGCAGTCCTAACTACAGAACAACCATGCCATCCCTTTTGGGAGTGTCTCGAACATTGCAGAAACACTTTTTAAATTTGCTGCATTCAGACACTTCTCTTCAATCAGTCTGTCAGCATCAACTTTTCTTCCTTAAGAGGTTGAGAGAGCATCTTCACCAGTTCATTCAAATGCCAGCCAAAAATCCAGCTCTCTACTCAGCCCACAGCATTTCCTTCAAACAGAGCTCATTTGTCTACTTCCATGTCTGAGTTCACTGTTCCCAAGCTTGATAATCTCGCATCATATCTTTCAAGTTGAAAATGTGAACTTTCTCATGCAGGTGTAAATCAAAATAGAAGATGAGGGCCTTTTGATGCCTGGCCCAAGGGTCTCTTTCAGTGTCTTTTGATAAAAAGATAGGTTTTAGTCCAGGCAAATTTTGTTCATTTCACATGTGTTGCATGAAGCTTCGCTAGTATTTGTGAACAGGTGATTGCTGTCATATTTTAAGTCAGTGTTTTGCTGCCTGTACAAACCCTTTTCAGTCCAAGAAAGGACCAAGTATTACAATGAGATGATGGAATTTGAAAATCAAAAGCATATATTTCATATTTTTGTAGCATTCCAAAAAAAGAAGGTGGAGAAAATATCAACCATATGGACCAGCACTCTGAAGTGTAGGATAACTAAAATAGATCTCACCAGAGGTTGAGGCAAGCTATGATTTTTAGAATGGAGGGGAGCAATCTAATGTGGGTGTTAACTTTCTTGCACACATTAATAATGACTGATCTAGCAATCACTTAACAGCTCTGCTTAGGAGCTTGCCAGAAGTGCAGGAATGCATTGCTATGAATGCAGGCATTGTTGCCCACATACTGCCACTTACCCCTTGCTCCAACTACACAATGTATTTGAGGGCACTATGTCAAGGAGGAATGTATCCAAATTATATTCCTGGAGAAAAGCCTGTGAAGAGGTGATTGACAATAGCAGTTGGCCCAGATTGCTTTTAGGTGAGGTTTGAGGACCTATTTTAGACTAGCATTCCATTTTGCTACATTGCTCATGCGGATATATTTTTCATTCATTCTAGAGGACATGGGCATCATTGGTTTGGCAAGACTTTACTGCCCATCTCTATTCACTCTTAAGAATGTTGTGGTCAGCTGCCTTCTTGAACAACTGCAGTCCATCTACTGTAGGATTATCCATAGAGCTGTTAGAGATTTTAACCCAACGGCACTGAAATAACAGTGATATATTTCAAAGTCAGGATGGTCTCTCGATTGGAGGGGAAACTACAGGTGGTAGTGCTCCCACTGCAGGATGTTTAGCCTCTGACCTGCTCTTTTAGACAGTTTATTTATATGGTTTATCAGGTTTAGCTTCTTGTCAGTGGTCACTGCCTGCTTTGAGTGTAACTTGTCACTTGTCAACCCAAGCCCAGATATTGTCTAGGTCTTGTTTCAGTTGCACATGGACTGCTTAAAGATCAGAGGATTTGTGAATGTGCAAAGTCAGGAACAATCTTCAGCAGATATTCCCTTTTTTGACCTTCTAATGAAGGAAAGGTCAATGATGAAGCACAGTTAGGCATAGGACAATGCCCTGAAGAACTCATGCCATGAGGTCCTGAAGTTGAAAGAAATGAGCTCCCACAATCACGATCATCTTTATATGTGCTTGATGAGACTTCAAACAGTTGAGAATTCCCTTCTTTTATCCCATTAATAGCCCCTTTAGAACCAGGCCCCAATTAATTTCTAACATTCTGCTGTCCGCACCATAAAGAATGACAACTCAGTAATTTATGTGTTGCTATACATAGCAAGGGTTAAATTGATATCATTCATGCCATTTGATTGCTTGTGAAGAGTGTCCAGGCAATAAATCTCCAGGAAGTCTTCTCAGTGACATTGAAATATGATCGATGAAACACTTTAGGGTATGAATCAAATACATGGATGACACTTTGACAGTCCTAAAGACTAGAGACAATATTGCTGAGTACAACGTGTCCATCATTTGGCTCTATTTAATTTACCCATTATTTGTTCATTTGTGCACTGTCTTCCTGACTGCACTGGGAGTAAATTTAACCTTTAAAGATTGGGTGATGTTTAATCAGTCATCTGCTATACAACTCTCTTAATATTGCAATCTAATTAATGGTCCTTTTGATCCTTGTCTAGTGTAATCCTTAATTCATGAAATGGGCAATGAACAAGTGGTAGGCTATTTCACGGAATTTCTACATTGCAGAAAGAGGTCATTTGGCTCATTGAGTCTCATCAAACCACTGAAGAGCATCCCACCAGATCCATCTCACCCTTGGTAACCCACATGGGCTTTATACCATGGCTAACCCACCTAACTTACTGGCAATTTTTAAAAATAGCCTATCCACCTAATTTGTATATTTCTTGAATTGTGGGAGGAAACCGAAGCACCAGGAAGAAACCCATGCAGACATGGGGAGAACAAGCAAACTCCACGCAGACAGTCACCTGAGGCTGGAATTGAACCCAGATCCCTGGGCAATGAGGTAGCAGTGCTACCCACTGAGTCACCATGCCACACAAACTTGAGGTTCATCCGGGAAATGAACGTGGGACCTCTTGCCTGAGGAGAGTTTCACAACTAAGTTTAAACTGCTTATACACGTTAAATGTTATCACTGGATATTGATTAGGATTGAGTGAGTTTCTTTCCCTGAAGGGAAGCAACCAGCCATATCACAGACACAAGACAAGAGATAAAACATGGTGTTATAAATAGACAAAAGGCACATAGACTTATCACCATGGAGATGTACAGCAAGGAAGCACACCCTTCTGTTCAACTTGTCCACGCTGACTAGATATCCTAAAGTAATCTAGTCCCATTTACATAAAGTGAAATAGAAATAATTATGGAATAATTATGGAATGTAAAAGAAGAATAAAATCAAATTTTCTTTGTCTCTTCACAACATCTCAGGACTTCAGCCACACGTATTGTGCATTGCATGTTGCATGGCATTATCGCTGGTATTATTTTAAAAGATTGCATTCTCTTACTTCACACAATGCCTCGGGAAATCTGGTAGATCTTGCAGTGAGTACAAAACTGAATGAGAATTGCTAACATTAATTCTTCACTCCCCTTTTATTTGTTTATCTTTTCACACTGAAAAGAACGATGCAGAAAACTCAGCAAGAGACTAAAATAGTGTAGTGTGCACCAAATGTCTTATAGGAGAAAGTGAGGACTGCAGATGCTGGAGATCAGAGCTTAAAAATGTGTTGCTGGAAAAGCGCAGCAAGTCAGGCAGTATCAAAAGAACAGGAGAATCGACGTTTCGGGCATAAGCCCTTCTTCAGGAATGAGGAGAGTGTGCCAAGCAGGCTAAGATAAAAGGTAGGGAGGAGGGACTTGGGGGAGGGGCGCTGGGAATACAATAGGTGGAAGGAGGTGAAGGTGAGGGTGATAGGCTGGAGAGGGGGTGGGGGCGGAGAGGTCGGGAAGACAATTGCAGGTCAAGAAGACGATGCTGAGTCTGAGGGTTGGGACTGAGAAAAGGTGGGGGGAGGGGAAATGAGAAAGCTGCAGAAATCTGCATTCATCCCTTGTGGTTGGAGGGTTCCTAGGCGGAAGATGAGGCACTCTTCCTCCAGGCGTCATGTTGCCATGGTCCCTTGGATGCTGCCTGAACTGCTGTGCTCGTCCAGCACCACTAATCCAGAATCTGGTTTCCAGCATCTGCAGTCATTGTTTTACCTCGGGGGAGTTAAAATGTTCAGTCACGGGGCGGTTGGGTTGGGTTGGTGCGGGTGTCCCAGAGGTGTTCTCTGAAACGTTCCGCAAGTAGGCATCCTGTCTCCCCAATGTATAGGAGGCCACATCGGGTGCAGCGGATGCAGTAAATGATGTGTGTGGAGGTGCAGGTGAATTTCTGATGGATATGGAAGTATCCCTTGGGGCCTTGGAGGGAAGTGAGGGGGAAGGTGTGGGCGCAAGTTTTGCATTTCTTGGGGTTGCAGGGGAAGGTGCCTGGAGTGGAGGTTGGGTTGGTGGGGGGTGTGACGAGGGAGTCGCGGAGGGAGTGGTCTTTCCAGAACGCTGGTAGGGGTTGCGAGGGAAATATATCCTTAGTGGTGGGGTCTGTTTGGAGGTGGCGGAAATAACGAAGGATGATACGATGTATCTGGAGGTTGGTGGGATGGTAGGTGAGAGCATCGTCAACCACGTCTGAGGGGAATTTGCGATCTTTGAAGTAGGAGGCCATCTGGGTTGTTCGGTATTGGAATTTGTCCTCTTGCGAGCAGATGCGGCGAAAGCGAAGGAATTGGGAATGTGGGATGGCATTTTTAAAGGGGGCAGGGTGGGAGGAGGTGTAATCTAGGTAGCTGTGGGAGTCAGTCAGTTTATAGTAAACGTCCGTGTTGAGTCGGTCGTCCGAGATAGAAATGGAGAGGTCTAGGAAGGGGAGGGAGGAGTCTGAGACGGTCCAGGTAAATTTGAGGTCGGTGTGGAAGGTGTGTTATGCCATGGAAATACTGAAAATAGCACGTGATGCACAAAAAAATCTAAACTACTATACTATGCACCTCCATTTGGTTTTGTATCTTACAAACACTAAACATAGGTGAAGTGTTCAGTTGATTTCAAAAATAAATGTGAAACTATGTATTCAGAATACTTAGATTTCTGAACATAAAGGTAGGAAAGACATTTTTCTTTCAAAATACAATTGTTAAATGCAATCCCTCGAGTCCTGTAGATAGTATATAGCTTAACTTTCTAGAGAAACAGATAAGGCTGGACAAATGGAGTCAGAAAAAGCAATAAAAAGTCAGAGATATACAAAGCAAAAATGCAATGAATACATTGACAAATTGTATTTTTTCAAAATTTCACGTAAAGTACAACACGCACAAAAATCTTCAGATTTCATGAAGATATAAATGTCAACGGCAAATATCTTTTATCATATGTGTAAAAATGTCCAAGGCCACTACCAGAATTTTCTGTATTGATAAATACTCACCATTGAAAAGGGCCAGCATAGGCTTTTGAAAATATCACCCCAAAAGGATCCATCAGCAATGAGTTCTGGACTCATTCAAACAAATCAGAATGTTGGAACAAATTACTGCAGAACCTATACTGAAAATAACAAATCTGGAGACCACAGTGGGTCAGATAGCATCCATGGAAAGTGGGCAAGCTAACATTTCAAGTCTAGATGACTCATCATCAGAGCTTGAATGCGGATATGTTCTTTTTGCCCGAAGATGCCTGGACTCTTATCATGAATTATGTAGTTTCTAGCAAGCGTTCGTGAGCTGCACTGCAAGCCTGATTAATAACCCTGTTCTTTTTGAGTATACTTGTTAGTAAACTCAGGATTGTTCAGAAACTGGTTCCCAATCACATAATCACACCTAATATTATGCATTGATTTTCACATTTTGGAAGTATGGTTTAGCTGAATCCAGTCAGTCCTCTGCAGACTGCAAATAACTGAATTGACATGCTGTTTGAAGTTACCTGTCAGTCATCGGGATGTATATGCAATATACCTGGTACTGCTGTGGCACTGAAATTTATATACCGCATTCTTTATTTGCGTTATAGGCAGAGCATTTGTTTGACTTGATGGCTACATGCTGTTATTGAAAAGGGCCACGTGTGTTGCTACTGTACAGCAACTGTGGGAAATGGTTAGCATCACCAGTTACTCAAATTTAATTGTGATTCCACAATTGCCCAACATTTAATGAACAATCCTGACTTTGTCAAGCTTTGCGCTAAAAATTGTTTTAGATTTTCAGTTGGCCTCACAAGATGGCTCACTTATGCAGGGACCTGTCTACTATAGATAAAAAGAATAAATCTGGGACTCATGTTAAATTTCATGCTCCAACTATTCTGCTTTCTATCATTTGGCTATTGAGGAAATTAAAGTTTCTGTTGCTTTTATTTAAGAAATTCTGGAATTCCGATAGGAAGCTAGGGCTTACCAGATGGGCTGAACAAACATGTATATAAAATGTCAGCAAAAGAAATTTTAGTTGGATTCTTGAAACTGTCCAAAACAGTCAAGTTGCAGTTGTGTATTATGTGTTGCAATGCCCATGTTTTGTTTCTCGGTTCTCAGAATTTCAAAATAATCGCACTTTTACGCACTATGTTGGAGTTGACACAGAGTGTCTATCTTCAGATCACTCCATTTGCTGCAGACTGGATCATTGTCGTTCTGCTTCACTTATCATAATACTATGGTGATTCATGTGACACTGAATCTATGTGGATACATATGAGTAATAATTTCATTCCTAACTCTTTTGAAATAATATTGCATTATAATAGTTTCTTCCCAGAAGCAGCCAAATAATCTACAAAAAAAAGTGGAAGTAAATTTAAGCCTTTTTTCTCATAGTATTTGCATGTCCTTTGCTTCTCTACCTAATTCAAAATTTCCTTTGGAATAGAAACAGTATAGTCTCATTCTTAGTTGAGCAATAACTTGTACTTATATTGCACCTTCATTTCAAGAGATTCCAGTTGTATAAGATTGTTAATACCTAAAAGGATTTACTGAAACCATCAGCTAAGCTCTGCCCATCCGAACAATTCCTGAAAAGAACTAACCACTTGTTGTTCTCAGCTGTAAGAACAACTCTAATCCTAAGATCATTGAAACTAACAGCAATGTTTGCTTGCTCTTAAATCGAGCCAGATGTCTCACAATATACAGAAGATTGGTTAGGCTACTATTGGAACACTGTGAGGAATTCTGGTCTCCTTCTTATTGGAAGGATGGTGTGAAACTTAAAAGTGTTCAGAAAAGATTTACAAAACTATTGCCAGGGTTGGAAGATTTGAGTTACAGGGAGAGGCTAAACAGGCTGAGGCTGTTTTCCCTGGATCATTGCAGCCTGAAGGGAGACCTTACAGAGTTTGTAAAATCATGAGAAGCATGGATAGGATAAATAGACAAGGTCTATTCCCCGGAATGGGGGAGTCCAGAGGACATTAATTTAAGGTAAGAGGGAAAATATTTAAAAGGAACATAAGGGGCAACATTTTCATGCATGTATGAAATGGGTGGTGCATGAACTACCAGAGGAAATGGTGGAAGCTAATATAATTACAACATTTAAAAGGTATTTCAATGGGTATATGAATCGGAAGGGTTCAGAGGGATATGGGCCAAACACTGGCAAATGGGACTAGATTTATTTAGGATATCTTCTGACATGGACGAGTTGGACCAAAGGGTCTGTTTCCATATTCTATGAGTATTACGTAAACAGATATATTGTAACTACCTATTTAGTAATAAATCTACTCTCAAGCCTACATTCTACCCAATACTCATTGTGTGTGTCCTTCTCTATTTGATGTCAGAAACTTAGATTAATATCAATCGGAAAGATTGGTGGCAGTGAACCTGCCTGAAGTGTCTTGGATATGTATAGGAACATGGTCACAACATTTATTATGCTGACTAAGGGCTGGTTTTCATCACATACCAATTCCTAGGTACTTTGTATGAGTGTACACAATTTGAACCAAGCTTTTATGCTTTAAGAGAGTTTTAAATGACACGGTCTTTAAGTCTATAATGGTAGCTAATACCCTTTTAAGCTTGACATCAATTTCGTGTTCCTAACAGAATTACTCTGTATCTCAGTTTCCATGTGATGGACCATAACCGGACACAGTGTATTAGGAGAGGCCCTAACCAACGTTTTGTGTAAGGGTGCTACTCCTCTGCTTTTCTGTCATCTCAAGGAATCAGTCATGGACTATGATGATACATGGTTGACAAACTTAGCTCTCTTTGACATTCAGTAGTGTTTTGCTCAGAACTTAAACACAAAAGTAAAATGCTGGAAGTGTTGGAAATCTGAAACAAAAATAGAAAATGTTGAATATGGTTAGCCGACAATTGTAGAAAGAGAAAATACTCTATTTTTGTTTCAGGCTGCTAGCCATTAATCAGATCTTATCAACCTGTAATATTAATTCAGTTCACTCTCTGCACAGGTGCTACCTGACTAGCTGAGCTAAGTATTTACAAATTTTCTGGGATTTTTTGTAGTTGTTTAGAACATGAGGAAGACAATTGTCCAGAGGCATTGTCACTGGATTATTAATCCAGAGACCCAGGTAATGTTCTGACAACCTGTATTCAATTTCTACTATGGCAGATGGTGGAATTTGAATTTAATACAAAATCTGAAATTAGGAGTTTAATGATGATCATGGAATCATTGATGACTGTTGAAAAAAACTCATTTGGCTCACTAATGTCCTTTAGGGAAAGGAAATTGCCATCCTTACCTGCTCTGGCTTACAAGTGAAACCACAACCTCAGCAATGTGGTTGACTCTGAACTGCCCACTGGGCAGTTGAGGATGGGCAATAAATGCTGACCTAGCCAGCAACGCCCTCGCCGTGTAAATAAATTTTAAAAAGCATGATTATATAGATGGTATTAGCTCTAATTACGTGCATTACACCTACCTACATTGAATTATATGTGCCAGATATGGGCTAATGGTATTGGTCATAACACATTTCTGCAGGCATTCACTCCTAACCTACCTTTAATAGAACTACTACCACTAAGATCCTTCTCTCTCTGCAATTAGAGTCATAGTCATAGAGATGTACAGCATGGAAACAGACCCTTCGGTCCAACACGTCCATGCTGACCAGATATCCCAATCCAATCTAGTCCCTCCTGCCAGCACCCGGCCCATATCCCTCCAAACCCTTCCTATTCATATACCCATCCAAATGCCTCTTAAATGTTGCAATTGTACCAGCCTCCACCACCTCCTCTGGCAGCTCAATCCATACACATACCACCCTCTGCTTGCAAACGTTGTCCCTTAGACCTCTTTTATATCTTTCCCCTCTCAACTTAAACCAATGCCCTCTAGTTCTGGACTCCCTGACCCCAGGGAAAAGACTTTGTCTATTTATCCTGCCCTTTCCCCTCATAATTTTATAAACCTCAATAAGGTCACCCCTCAGCTTCCGACGCTCCAGGGAAAACAGCCCCAGCCTGTTCAGCCTCTCTCTATAGCTCAAATCCTCCAATCCTGGCAACATCCTTGTAAACCTTTTCTGAACCCTTTCAAGTTTCACAACATCTTTCCGATAGGAAGGAGCACGCAATATTCCAACAGTGGCCTAACCAATGTCCTGTACAGCCGCAACATGATCTCCCAACTCCTGTACTCAATACTCTGACCAATAAAGGAAAGCATACCAAGCACCTTCTTCACTATCCTATCTACCTGAATTGACAAGTCAAATTTCCAGAACCCTCTCTTATCAAGTAGTCATTGTGTATCATTTTATCAAAACTATTTAGGAAATCTAGAAAAATGGGTGGCACGGTGGCTTAGTGGATAGCACTGCTGCTTCATTGCACCAGGGACCCAGGTTTAATTCTTGTCTCGGGCGACTGTCTATGTGGAGTTTGCACATTCTCCCCATGTCTGCATGGATATCCTCCCGGTGTTCTAGTTTCCTCCCACAATGCAAAGATGTGCAGGTCAGGTGAATTTTCCATGCTAAATTGCCCATAATGTTAGGTGCATTAGTCAGGGGTAAATATGGGATAGGGGTTTGGGTCTGGGTGGGTTGCTCTTTGGATGGTCGGTGTGGACTTGTTGGGTTGACGGGCCTATTTCCACACTGTAGGGAATCTAATCTAATCTAAAAAAAAGTGAGTCTCATTTTGTAGTGAAAATAACGGTGAGAATAAAAGCACTCACTATTGTTAAAGTTTAAATTGTCCATCACTTTTATTGACTTCATGTCTACAATTAAGCTTTGAAAGTGTTTGCTGATCATCCAGAAACTTTTCTCCAATTGTCGTAAAATAGCATGGAAATACATTGAAATCTTTGATATTGCAGTACCTATATACTGTATACATACTGAACATATATAAGCTGTGACTTAAGATCAGAAGTGGGCCATTTTGTCCCTCCTATCTCAATCATGTTATTCTGGTTTTGACTTGAATCAATTTTCCAGACACCACCTGCTTCACATGGACTGACTTGTTAGTCAAAATTTTATCTCACTCTGCCTAAAAAAAAGATGATTGATCCTGTCTCCACGTCTGTCTGGAGAAGAAGAATTCACAGGCTCATGGCCTTTAAAGTAAAATATCTTTATTTTCCTCTTACCTGGGAGGCCCCTATTTTTTAAAATTAGTGCTTCTTAACCCTGATCTCTCCTACAGGACACACCATCCTTTCAACGTGCACCCCACCGGGTCCTCTCAAAATCCTCAATGTTTAAGTAAGCTCATGTATTCTTTTTCTAAACTTCAAAGGCTACAGACTCAACGTGTCCATACTTTCCTCCTAGGGTAACTTCTCATCCAAGAAAAATCAACTCCTCAAATACTGAAGCAGCCAATGTCCAAATGCAGAAGAATCGAGATTGGATCAGACATAAATGCTGGAACTACAAGAGCAGTCAAAGGGTAGAAATTCTGCAGTGAGAAACTACCCTCCTGATTCCCAAAATGTGTTCACTATCTTCAAGGCACAAGTCAGGAATCAGAAAGAATGCTCTCCATTTGCTAACAAGAATTGATAGCATCCAGGACAATCAAGCCACTTAGTTGGCACCACAAACACAAACACCTACTTCCTCCACTACTGATGTTCACTTGTGGCAATGCATTCCATCAACAAGATATGCTGCAAATAATCTTCAAAGCTCCGAAGACAGCACATGCCAAACTCATGACTACTGCCGTCCACAAGGACAAGACTAATAGATGCATGGGAACATCACCACCTGCAAGATCTCTTCCAAGCCACTCACCATCTGATTTGTAAATATATCACTGTTCCTTTAGTATCGATTGGTCAAAATCCTGGAACTCTCTTTCCAGTAGCATTATGGGTCTAGCTACACTGTATGGACTGCAGCGGTTCATGATGACAATTCAGCATTTCCTTCTCAAGGGCAACTAGAAATGTGTAATAAATGCTGGCCTAGCCAGTGATACCCATATACATTGAATGAATAAAAATATTATCTCAAAAGTTAGAGCTAGTCTATTGTAAGTTGTACATTGAAGTAGTACTCTTTGGGGAGCATTTTTAACTTAAGCAATAGGGTAAACAGCAATATGAAATTAACTGCCCATTACTTCTTACAATGTAACAGTGATACTTGTAATAGATACTTCATTGGCTGTCAAGCACTGTGGGATATTCCACAGTTGTAACAGAAGCTATATGAATACAAGTTTTCTTTCTATTGTACACAGCCTCCCATGGACCTCAAAATCCATGACAAAGTATTCAAGGCCTTGAATAAAACAAAACAGATTTTGTTACATCTCCACTGAAAATTAATTACAATTTAAGTCACAGAAAGAACATTCACAGTTTTATCTCAACCTACCCTCCACTTAACTTTCCGCTATTTTTGTCTGACCAAGATCAACTGTTCATTAAGTTGGCATGTCATCATGTCAGTCACAGAACTCCCAGGGGCAGACTGTTTCAATCACAGTTAATGACTAAAACCAATCTTGTGAGATGAACCATCACCATTGAACAAACTATCTCAGCTATTTTGGGTTTCCTCAGAGGGATCTTTTCATTCCAGACAGAGATCTGGAACTAACTTACAATACACTGAATACAGTCGTGAGCAAAGCTTTATCCATGCAACGGACTGAAATCCCACAAGTCATATGAATAGTTGCTAGTGAGGAATTTCATTCATCGGCAAAGTTGAGCAATTTTGAAAAAAAAAATCATCCTCAGAATTCCACTATTTTGAGCTTCAAGGGTGAATGGATGATTTGGCAAGTTCATTTCCTGCTTCTTTAATAAAGATGTTATCTTTTCTGTGAATTATGAAAAGCGCATGCATTGATTTTAGTGTCGACTTTACTAGTTCTCCCTCCTCAATAAGAAAACTTAATTTCTTACATTCAAAACAATACTCCAAATGTCCATCAGCAAAGGAAGATTGGGCTAGATTTCATGCAGGTTATTGTGACAGGAAACATGTCAACCAGGCCTAGTAATTTGTGGTAGAGGCTCCGTACAATATCCCAGCAACAAAAGAACTCCCCAAATGGTTTGGAAGATGGAAGGGGCTGGACAAAATGCAGGATGCTGCTGTTAGCTGTCAATTAGATATTTTTCATTCATTCATGAGATGTGGGCACCACTGGCTGACCAATCCTTGTTGACCTTGAGAAGGCGATGGTGACCTGCCTTCTTGAACTGCTATTGTCCGTGTACTGTGATAGACCCACAATGTCATGATTTTGACACAGCAACACTGAAGGAACAGTGATATATTTTCAATGGCGAGTAGCAAAGAGGAGATCTTACAAGTTGTGGTGTTCGCATGTATCTGATGTCCTCGTCTTTCTAGGTGTTAGTGGTCATGGGTTTGTTAGGTGCTGTCTAAGGGGCATTGGTGAATTTATGCGCTGCATCTTGTAGACAATACGTACTGCTGTTATTGAGCATCAGTGATGGAGGGAGTGGATGTTTGTGGATGTGGTCTTATGGTGGTGTCAACCAAACAAGCTGCTGTGTCCTGTATGGTGTAAAACTCCTGATGTGCTTTTGAAGCTGCGTTCACCTAGGTAAGTGAGGAGTATTCTATCATACTCAGGATTTGGAGGGAGTGAACAGACTTTGGAGAGTCATGAAGTATTCCATTAACTGCAAGATTCCCACCCTCTGACTTGGTCTGGTAACCACTTCATTTATCCACATTATCTTCTGGTTAATGATGACATCCAGATATTGATTGTATAGATCATAGTGATTGGAATGCTATTAAATCTCAAAGGCACCACTCCCCATCTCTTCCTCCGCTACATTGATGACTGCATTGGCGCCACCTCGTGCTCCCGCGAGGAGGTTGAGCAATTCATCAACTTCACCACCCTGACCTTAAATTTACCTGGACCATCTCTGACACTTCCCTCCCCTTCCTGGACCTCTTCATCTCCATTAATGATGACCGACTTGACACTGACATTTTTTAAAAACTCACCAACTCCCACTGCTACCTGGATTACACCTCTTCCCACCCTACCTCTTGCAAAAATGCCATCCCATATTCCCAATTCCTCTGCCTCTGCCGTATCTGCTCCCAGGAGGACCAGTTCCACCACAGAACACACCTGATGGCCTCCTTCTTTAGAGACCACAATTTCCCTTCCCACGTGGTTAAGGATGCCCTTCAACGCATCTCGTCCACATCCCGCACCTCCGCCCTCCGCCCATCCTGGCACCTTCCCCTGCCACCGCAGGAACTGTAAAACCTGCGCCCACACCTCCACCCTCACCTCTATCCAAGGCCCTAAAGGAGCCTTCCACATCCATCAAAGTTTTACCTGCACATCCACTAATATCATTTATTGTATTCGTTGCTCCCGATGCGGTCTCCTCTACATTGGGGAGATTAGGCACCTCCTAGCAGAGCGCTTTAGGGAACATCTTTGGGACACCCACACCAATCAACCACACCACCCGTGGCCCAACATTTCAATTCCCCCTCCCACTCTGCCAAGGACATGGAGGTCCTGGGCCTCCTTCACCGCCGCCCCCTCACCACCAGACACCCGGAGGAAGAATGCCTCATCTTCCACCTCGGAACACTTCAACCCCAGGGCATCAATGTGGACTTCAACAGTTTCCTCATTTCCCCTTCCCCGACCTCACCCTAGTTCCAAACTTCCAGCTCAGCACTGTCCCCATGACTTGCCCGGACTTGTCCTACCTGCCTATCTCCTTTTCCACCTATTCACTCCACCCTCTCCTCCCTGACCTATCACCTTCATCCCCTCCCCCACTCACCTATTGTACTCTATGCTACTTTCTCCTCACCCCCACCCTCCTCTAGCTTATCTCTCCACGCTTCAGGCTCTCTGCCTTTATTCCTGATGAAGGGCTTTTGCCCGAAACATCGATTTCGCTGCTCCTTGGATGCTGATGAAGGAGCGTAGCTCCGAAAGCTAATGTGCTTCCAATTAAACCTGTTGGACTATAACCTAGTGTTGTGTGATTTTTAACTTTGTAGACAGGATAGTGAAGAATGCATTGGTATGCTTTCCTTTATTGGTCAGAGTATTGAGTACAGGAGTCAGGAGGTCATGTTGTGGCTGTACAGGACATTGGTTAGGCCACTGTTGGAATATTGCATGCAATTCTGATCTCCTTCCTATTGGAAAGATTAGATTAGATAAGATTATGTTACAGTGTGGAAACAGGCCCTTCGGCCCAACAAGTCCACACCGCCCCGCCGAAGCGCAACCCACCCATACCCCTACATTTACCCCTTACCTAACACTACGGGCAATTTAGCATGGCCAATTCACCTGACCTGCACATATTTGGACTGTGGGAGGAAACCGGAGCACCTGGAGGAAACCCACGCAGACATGGGGAGAACGTGCAAACTCCACACAGTCAGTCGCCTGAGGTGGGAATTGAACCCAGGTCTCTGGCGCTGTGAGGCAGCAGTGCTAACCACTGTGCCACCGTGCCACCCACGACTTTGTGGAACTTGTTGTGGAACTTGAAAGGGTTCAGAAAATATTTACAAGGATGTTGCCAGGGTTGGAGGATTTGAGCTATAGGGAGAGGTTGAATAGGCTGAGGCTGTTTTCTTTGGTGCGTTAGAGGCTGAAGTGACCTCATAGAAGTTTATAAAATCATGAGGGGCATGAATAGGATAAATAAACAATCTTTTCCGTGGAGTGGGGGAATCCAGAACTAGGGACCATAGGTTTAGGGTGAGAGGGGAAAGATATAAAATAGACCTAAGGGGCAACTTTTTCAATTAGAGGGTGGTGCATGTATGGAATGAGCTGCCAGAGGAAGTGGTGAAGGCTGGTACAATTGTAACATTTAGAAGGCATCTTGATAAGTATGTGAATGGGTATATGGGTTTAGAGGGATATGGGTCAAGTGCTGGCAAATGGGACTAAATTAGGTTAGCATATCTGATCAGCATGGACAAGTTGGACCGAAGGGTCTGTTTCTGTGCTGTAGACCTCAATGACTGTCTGGTCAATGATCACTGTAGTCATTTTAAGTAAATGCTTTTTATTTTCTAAAATCATTTTGATCAATGAAAGATCTCATTTAAAAAAAACAAAACAAAAGATCGTTGTCAACAATTGATAGCCCATCTTTACCATGAACAGAACACCATTGTTTTGAGTGTGTGTGATGTCCTTCAGAATATTTGCATCCTGTCCTCTTGAATGTTCTGCTGGCTTTTCTTCAATTGTTTCTATTTGTTATATTGTGGATCTCCTTTGGTCTGGAATGTCTCTCAACATCATAGAAATTCTTCTCTGAGCTCCCATGCCTTAGTTGATGAATGACAACCTTAAAGCTTCTGCATTTGTTAATAGCATGTTTGAGATTGAGCTTCTCCTCTCTCAGCAGGCATTTTTCATGGTAGGATCTCTTATGACATATCTCTTATCACAAGCAAATCTCTAATGAGATCATCTCTCAGTTTTTCACTCATGGAATAGCTAGATGTGTCCATGACATCAAACACTGATCAATAATAACATTCATATGAACATCAATATGGAGTTCAATATATATCTAAAAACTTTCAAAACCTCTTCTGTATGGATTCTCTACTTCTCCATGAGGTTTAGAGGGAACTATAACATTGCCCAGCATTGATAATTTTGCTACAACTCTTGTCTGATCAAGCTTTTTATTCAATTCTGCAGCTATTTTGTTGTTCTACTACTATGAATGTAAAATATTATAACTTTGTCCTTTTATTTCCATAGCAGCAGCAAGTGGAAAATTCATAACCAATAGAAGGAATCCAATACATTAAAATTTCAGACATCTGTTTTAGTCTTCGTTCTTCACTTTATAGATTCTGCTCTCTTCCAGCTCTGAAAGATCAATCAATCACAGTTTCACATTTCCAACTAATGCTTCAAGGAATGTATTCAATGCCGGCCACAAACTAAAATCAGAAAGTTTGAGGAAAGGTCTTGTTGTAGTGTTAATATCACTGAACTAGTGATCCAGAACCCCTGGTTGATGTTCTGGGGATATTGGCTTGAATCTCACTAAAGCAGTGAAATTGTAAATTGAAAAAAAAACTGGAAGAAAAGATACTAGCCAAAGGCAATCATCAGTTCATAGCATCTTACAGTGTGGAAGCAGGCCATTCAACCCATTGGTCCACACCACCCCTCTGAGGAGCATCGGACCCAGATCCACCCTCCTATTCTATCCCTGCATATCTCTTGGCTAATCCATCTCGCCTGCACATCCCTGGACACTATAGGTTATTTAGCATGGCCAATCTACCTAATCTGCACATCCTTACACTGTAGGAGTAAATCGGAGCACCCAGCAGAAACCCACACAGACACGGGGAGAATGTGCAAACCGCACACAGCCTGTCACCTAAGGCTGGAACCCTGCTTCTGTGGGGCAGCAGCGCTAACCACTGAGCCACCATCGTTAGAAAATTGCCCTTTACCTAGTCTGGCCTATACATGACTCCTGATCCACAGTCATGTGGTCAACTCTTAATGTCCACTTGCAATTAGTGGTGAGCCCTAAATGCTGGCCTTCACATCCCATCAAACAAAAGAAAGAAAGCATTTACAGCACAGAGAGAGGTCACATGTCTACGGCAAGCGAAATTTGCAAATATGTGTTTCCCCAATAAGAAAGTAGGTTTCAGAAAAAAATTCATTGTTGTTGTCTCAATTACGACTATAAATTGCATTGTAAGTGATAGAAGAATTATGTCATAGATTTTCCAATGGAATTAGTTTTGTACCCAGCTACATTTCCACCTTAAGGAAAAAAATGCTATCATTGATTTATTATCAGCTTTGTAGACGCTCAATTTAATTAAAAGAGAAACCTAACTGACTTTAGGTACAAGTTATTTCTGCTACAGAAGAAAGTGAGGACTGCAGATGCTGGAGATCAGAGTTGAGAGTGTGGTGCCAGAAAAGCACAGCAGATAAAGCAACATCCGAGGAGCAGGAGAATCAATCCTGATGAAGGGCTTATCGATTCTCCTGCTCCTTGGATGCTGCCTGAACCTGCTGTACTCCTCCAGCACCACTCTCAACTCTTATTTCTGCTACCTGTTATTTCAGTGCATATGTTTCTCGCATTTTCTAAATATAATTCTTGTGTCTAATAAGCCAGAGACAAAATTAACAGCTGCAAGAATATTTCTTGTGATTAGGAGATGTTTAGTCCCAGGTAACTGTTTGAAAAATAAATACTTCAAATATGTACCTCTGACCTTAATTCCACACCAGCATGACTGATCATAGAAATTACAAGGCTAAATGAAATAGACATACGCAGTTAGGTGAAAGTAACGTGAGTGGAGAAATTAGTATTATGATAACTCTGTTTGATATTTTCTTTTAAATAAAGAAAACATTTCTATCCAGTGCCATTTCATCGGTGTTCGAGATCACAATTTTGATCTTCCAAGATTGTTCAAGGCTTTCCATATGTTGGCCAGACTGAGACTTATTTAGGTAGGTGTCTATCATCCTTCCCAGCTCACAAACATTGAATTGCTATGGACAGAATCTCATCGTCTTGGTCACTGAAAGGATTTCTGCACAATACAGATACATGACGAATATCAGAGTGTACAAATACTGGAGAATGAATAACAGATCAATCCACTGTCAAAGATAATTGAGAAGAGCAATGTCTATCTGGACTGAGTCACTATTCAAGTTTACCAACCAGACCAGTTTTTCAAAACAATGAATTTCTCTTGGTTTGAATATTATTCACTGGATGATTAAGTGACTGACATTAATTTTGACAGATATTTGATGTAGTGTAGTAACACCACAAAATGAGTACCAATATTTCTCTATCTGAAGATATTCATTAAACGTACAATGATGCTCCACAAAATGAGAAATAATTATTGAAGAATTGCACATTAGTTGACGTTTCATGTTTTCCAGTTTTTTGTAGGAACTTACCAAGTGGTGAGGTAAGTTATCATGTCACTGTGGCTTTTCGCTTATAATGTGCTGAAATTTGAAAGTATTTTCTAACAGAATTTAAAAAACTCCTTTTCTAGAGAAAATTGCGTATTTTTCTTTTCTCCTGTTTTAACTTTGAATTATTCAGAAGTTTGCAAAACTTAACAGCATAAAAGCTGTCCATCTAAGGAGTGATGGTTTGAAAATAAAAAACGGTTACGCGCCACTGCCAACCTAACGTTTTATTTTCCTGATAGTCTAAGTGCTGTATCTTGTTGTTGAACAGTGTAATCAACAAAAGTCTCACATTACTGCACTCTACATCTGCAAGAGCAACCTGATAGCTTTGCAATTTACTACCTGCAGCTAGTTCATTTTCAACCTGCACAAAATTGTTTGCTGCTACAAAAAAGCATTATCCGAGGGTGACTCGCAGCATGGTCAAAACAAAGACCCAATGATCTTCTCTGCTTTGATTTAATTGCCAACTACAAGTAGTCCATTATAAGGAATCAAAGTTATACCATTGCTGGTAAGCTTAAGATTATCATATGGATAATTGAAGTTGACTGTGAGGTCAATTATTATGAGCAATGATTAGTTTTCAAACAGATAAAGAAAGGCATGAGAATCTATGCCTTGATTGTCAGGAAGCCTGAACTCAGCTTTCCAGGGACCAGACTTAAATTTATCATTGTCATAGCATTTTTTTTTCAATTCCCATGTCGTCTGTTACTGAGAATTTAAAAACGAGCTTTCAACAAACCTTCATTAAATCCTTCCATTTAGGTACCTATGTTAAATCCTGTGGGATATGGGGAAGCAAGGCAGAGATGAAAAATAAAGAATTGTAGTCATTATAAATCTATATTTTAAAAGTGGAGACTATTCAATTAAGTACATTTTTTAACTTCATCTTTGTTGTGGAAGCCTCCGGCAGTCCCTTACAGTACCTTAGTTTCACTGGTTAAGAGCAACAAAACTGCATGTGTTGCAGGCTGTCACAATCCAATTTCCCAAAGGGACACACTGAACGCATTGAACCTACTATTAGCACAGATTGGGGGCCTGTCAAAAGTTTCATAGAGTGCCCAAATGAATTGTGAATGTGGCACTTATGCAGCACAGAACGAGTGAATAAAATCTATCATCAATCTATCAACATCCGTTTGTTGCCCGAAAAATAAGAACTACATCTTACAATTTCAAAACTTGTTGTCACTTGATAATTTTAGTCATAAACATAGGTATGTTATAAACCCTATCCTTATCCAATAAATTGGGTGACAAAATTCTAGTCATGAATGCTTTCCGTTCCCATTTTGTGACCCTGGCACTCTGAGTGGAACACAAAAATCAGCATCATGCAAATCAACTTCTCGACATCAATATTCAATCAGACTTTTCCTCGATCCAAACTTTGGAACAGAAGAAAATGTAGATGCTAAGGAAATGTTTTTAAAAACTTGCAGAACTATTAGGTTGTAGGTTTGCCAGGAATTAGCCAGCAACTCAGAAGATAAGTATTCTTAATTAAATATGGTTGTCAGTGTGTCTATAGTCATATGATTTAGTTCAAGTCACTCTTCTGTTGTTGATTTTGATCTGAGCATACTAATAAACCTCTGTGACCACTTTTCATAAAATAGCAATAAAAATGATCAAATACCATCACACAGGCCTTGTTTGTAATAACAACTAAATATGACTTATAACTTCTTACACTAATCAGAAAAAGATGAAACTAGACAGATCTTCTGGAATCAACCTAAGTACTGGAAATAACTGTGCCACACTCAGGTTTAGCAATCCTGCAAAGACGTCCACATTAATATTTGGGAATCTGTGGCAAAATTGGGAACCTGTCCCACAGGCTTCTTGATTACAGTGTAGATCCCAGACCAGAGATGCAGTACACATTTAAGATAGTTCAATTAACAAAGAAACAGGAGTGGCCCGTTCACATTCAGCCCCTCAAACAAATTCCACCATTCAATAAGATCATGGCTGATCTATAGCCTGGCTCCATATATTTGCCATTCATCAATATTTCTTTCTACAATTGCTGAACAAAATATTACCAATCTCAGATTTAAAATTAACAACTGACCCAGCGCCCACTGCCATTTGTGGAAGAGAGTTCTACCAATGCATCTATCAATGCATAGAAGTGCTTCAGAACATCTTTCTTAAATGGTCAGACCCTGATTCTTAGACTCTGCCCTCTAGTTCTAAAATTCCCAAACAACGGAAATAATTTATCTTAATCTATACTGCCTTCTCTGTTAATATCTTGAAGACTTTGATCAGATTATTCCTGAACCCTTGAAACTCAAGACAAATCAGGCCTAATTTTAAAATTTGTCCTCATAACTTAACACCTGAAGCCCAGGTATCATTCTTGCAAACCTGTGTTGTACTAACCTCCAGAGTTAAAATATCCTTCCGAAGGTCTGGTGCCCAGATCTGACATCACAACTGGTGATAAAGGAACTGGCCACATCCTGAGTAATATTAATAATAGTGGTAAGCTGTTTGCAATAACTATATCTTTGTTCTATGTAGTGAGTAAGCACAGAATCCAAATTATGTGTAAGTCTGAGAACTTATAGTAGTGTATGGAGTTAGTGTTGTTAATAAACTTCAAGGCATTTGTTTCAATAGGAATGTCTTTGTGGGATATGATAAAATGCCTAACAGATAAGGAACACATGATGAAATTATACATGCAGAAACTGCATCATGGTTGCTGCTGGTTACAAAATACAATGGTAGTTGCGAAATCTTTTGCTAACTGTCACAAACCACAGACACAAATTTAGATCTTGCATTTATAAGGAAGCAATAACCAGGGTCAAAGTGTTATAACCTATTCTGGAGCATAATTACTTCAATGGAAAAGGAACACTTGTTACTATTCTATTTATTTTTTTTGAAAAAAGGAGATATTCATTTATCCATGGATATGGCATTGATAAGTGCAATTTCATTAGCACATAAGTATCGGGTCCAATGCTAAAATACCAGGATTCTTGTAAAGCTCTGTTCTGAAATCAACTTTTAATCATTAGCAAAGTGTGTCATTTGTAAAGGAATCATGCTCATTGCCACTAAGATTGGGTTTTGCAATGGCCAGCAACCCTTGACCTCACTCTGGCTTTGTAGCAAATCAAAACAAAATGAAAAAAAAAGGGCTGAAGTGTGGAGGTCAAGTGAGAATGACTGACTTTGATATCAAGGTAACATTTGTACAACTTTGAAATCAAAGAGCCCAAGGAAAATTGGAGTCAATGGAAATAGGGGAAATTTTTCTGCTGCTTGTACCCAATACGAAAGAAGATGCTTCTGGCTGGTGGAGGTCAATCCTCTCAGTTCCAAGGCATCATTGCAGCAGTGAAGTATTCTTGGCCCAATAATCTTCAGCTTCTTTATCGATGACTTTCTGTCCGTAATGAGGAGAGAAGATGATAATTGCACAATGTTGAACATCAATTACAAATCTTCAGACACAGTACATGTCCACATGCAGCAAGACCGGGACAATATTCAGGCTTGGGCTGATAAGAAGCCAGCGACAGCTATTCCTTATCCAAATATATTAAGGACAAAAAGGTAACTAGGGAGAGAATAGAGCCCCTCAAAGATCAGCAAGGCGGCCTTTGTGTGGAGCCTCAGAAAATGGGGGAGATACTAAATGGATATTTTGCATCAGTATTTACTGTGGAAAAGGATATGGAAGATATAGACTGGAGGGAAATAGATGGTGACATCTTGCAAAATGTCCAGATTATAGAGGAGGAAGTGCTGGATGTCTTGAAACGGTTAAAGGTGGATAAATCTCCAGGACCTGATCAGGTGTACCCGAGAACTCTGTGGGAAGCTAGAGAAGTGATTGCTGGGCCTCTTGCTGAGATATTTGTCACAGGTGAGGTGCCAGAAGACTGGAGGTTGGCAAACGAGGTGTCAATATTTAAGAAGGGCAGTAAAGACAAGCCAGGGAACTATAGACCGGTGAGACTGACTTTAGTGGTGGGCAAGTTGTTGGAGGGAATCTGAGGGACAGGATGTACGTGTATTTGGAAAGGCAAGGACTGATTCGGGATAGTCAACATGGCTTTGTGCATGGGAAATCATGTCTCACAAACTTGATTGAGTTTTTTGAAGAAGTAACAAAGAAGATTGATGAGGGCAGAGCAGTAGATGTGATCTATATGGACTTCAGTAAGGCGTCCGACAAGGTTCCCCATGGGAGACTGATTAGCCGGTTAGATCTCATGGAATACAGGAGAACTAGCCATTTGAATATAGAACTGGCTCAAAGGTAGAAGACAGAGGGTGGTGGAGGAGGGTTGTTTTTCAGACTGGAGACCTGTGACCAGTGGAGTGCCACAAGGATCGGTGCTGGGCCCTCTACCTTTTGTCATATACATAAATGATTTAGATGCAAGCATAAGAGGTACAGTTAGTAAGTTTGCAGATGACACCAAATTTGGAGGTGTAGTGGACAACGAAGAGGGTTACCTCAAATTACAACAGGATCTGGACTAGATGGGCCAATGGGCTGAGAAGTAGCAGATGGAGTTTAATTCAGATAAGTGCGAGGTGCTGCATTTTGGGAAAGCAAATCTTAGCATGACTTATACACTTAATGGTAAGGTCCTAGAGAGTGTTGCTGAACAAAGAGACTTGATGTGCAGGTTCATAGCTCCTTGAAAGTGGAGTCGCAGGTAGATAGGATAGTGAAGAAGGCATTTGGTATGCTTTCCTTTATTGGTCAGAGTATTGAGTACAGGAGTTGGGAGGTCATGTTGCGCCTGTACAGGACATTGGTTAGGCCACTGTTGGAACATTGCATGCAATTCTAGTATCCTTCCTATCGGAAAGATGTTGTGAAACTTGAAAGGGTTCAGAAAAGGTTTACAAGGATGTTGCCAGGGTTGGTGGATCTGAGCTACAGGGAGAGGCTGAACAGGCTGGGGCTGTTTTCCCTGAAGCGTCGGAGGCTTTGGGGTGACCTTATAGAGGTTTACAAAATTATGAGGGGCATGGATAGGATAAATAGACAAAGTCTTTTCTCTGGGGTCGGGGAGTCCAGAACTAGAGGGCATAGGTTTAGGGTGAGAGGGGAAAGATATAAAAGATACCTCAGGGGCAACTTTTTCACGCAGAGGGTGGTACGTGTATGGAATGAGCTGCCAGAGGATGTGGTAGAGGCTGGTACAATTGCAACATTTAAGAGGCATTTGGATGGGTATATGAACAGGAAGGGTTTGGAGGGATATGGGCCGGGTGCTGGCAGGTGGGACTAGATTGGATTGGGATATCTGGTCGGCATGGACGGGTTGGACCGAAGGGTCTGTTTCCGTGCTGTACATCTCTATGACTCTATGTGAATTCACTAGGGAGAAGGCAGAAGTGATTTACTGGAATATTTCCAGGCAGGGAAACTACATCGAAAAGGATAGGTTGTGGAAGTTTAGGTTGTTTGTCCTGGAGAGAAGAATGCTGAGAGGAGATCTGAGTGTGCTGGACAGAGTAGATGGGGTGAAGCAGTTCCAACTTGTAAAAGAAAAATGAATGAAACAGCTTAAAAGAATTTAAAGTGATATGCAAATGAAGCATGGTTGATGTGAGTAAAATCTTTTTTTAACCAAGCAAGGTGTTACAGTATGAAGTACACCACCTGGAAATGTGATGCAGGCAATTTCAATGGGCAGTGGATATTTCTTTAGATAGTAATTGTGTGCTTGGATAGAGGGGAAAAGCAGGAGTTTGGCACTATATAATAGAGCTGGACAAGACAATGCAGCTGGAATGTGTACAGTGGGAATAATGGTCTTCTTTTGCACAGTAATAATTGCGTGATTCCACCTGAACTAAAATTGGTACTGTCAATGACATGACTGGAGCAATCATTCAGTTCCATGTCATTCTTTTGTTTTACATCTTTCTGGATGTTTCACATATAGGGTTGAAAGATGCACCTGCAGATTATCTAACACTTTTTAAATGTTTTATTTTAATCTTCCTCTTTATACTAGATACTTCTTCAACCTTATACTTTTTTCGTAAGCTTGATAGTGTCATAGTCATGGAATCATACAACATGGAAACAGACCCTTTGGTCCAACCAATCCATGCTGTTCATAATCCCAAACTAAACTAGTCCCACCTGCCTGCACTTGGCCCATATACCTCCAAACACTTCTTATTCATGTACTCATCCAAGTACCTTTTAAATGTTGTAAATGTATCCACATCCATCACTTCCTCTGGAAGTTCATTCCACACATGAAATACTCTCCGTAAAAAAGTTGCTCTTCACATCCTTTTAAAACGTTCTCTTCTCACCTTGAAAATATGCCTCTAGTCTTAAAATCCTACACCATAAGGAAAAGAAAACACGTGCTATTCACTTTATCTATATCCCTCATGATTTAAAAACCTTTATAATGTCACCCCTCAACATCCCATGCTCCAGTGAAAAAAGTCCCAGCTTATCCAGCCTCTCCCTATAAATCAAACCATCCATTCCTGGCAATATCCTGGCAAATCTTTTCTGGACTCTCTCCAGCTTAATAATATCCTTCCTATATCAGGGTAACCAGAGCTGGACCTAATACTCCAGAAGAGGTCTCACCAAATCAACATGATATCCCAACTCCTTTACTCAAAGGTCTGAGTAATTAATGCAAGTATGATCAATGCCTTCTTAACCACCTTGTCTACATGTGATATAAACTTCAAAGAATTATGTATCTGAACCCCCCGGGTCTCTGTTCTACAGCACTATGCAAGGCCCTACTTTTAATTGTATAAGTCCTGCCCTTGTTTGATTTACCAAAATGCAATGCCTCACAATTAAACTCCATCTGCCATTCCTCAGCCCATTAACCCAAATATGATGTTGTATTTTATTATTTTTCTTGTGGCTGGCAAGCAATAAAATTACATTTTCTTTCACTCAAGAAAACATTGTAATTCTCTCATTAATCTTGAACCAAGTACCTGCTATTTGATTAAGTGAAGCAGCTGCATCCTAAAAAAAAAATTATATTTCTTTGCTGCAGCCAAACATAGAGATTTAAAAAGTGGATTTGATTCATCCCTCCTCACCCAACTGTAACATTCATCAGCTTGGGGAAAACAGTGTTTTAACTTTAAGAAGCTGAGTCACTTTACACATGTGTATAGCTGGAAAGAAGCATAGCAAACGTATAACGATGGTTGCTGGAGAGTCTTAAGGCGATTATTGTGATAAGCCACTCCACACTATACATCAGCAAGTCTAAAGCTGGTAAAACAGCTTGTGACTGTTAAAATGATGACTGCAGAGGGGAGCAACAAGTAAATGTGAAGTGTTAGGTTGAGATAGGTGCTTTGTACAATGCTGTGCAGATTTGCTTGAAGGGGGCTAAAGGTGGTGAAATGTTGAGGCCATCAATAGAAATGCTGCTCATCCCAAGTTAAGAAACACAACTGAGAGCCCAAAATGATGGAAAGAATGAAGATTTGTAGACATGGAACAAAATCCATTCATCTCAACTGAAGCAATTTTAAAGCGTGAACTGGAAACTATATGTTTTTCAGAAGAGATTTGCAGACTCTACAAAGAGATTTGTTAGTTACTAAGGCATTGACTGCCGAATACATCCCAAAAATAATGTTCTTGCAGGTTTTGGATATTTTTCCTGCTGAATATCATTTTGAAATGGATGAGAGTGTGACATTAACTTAACATTAGCTGAAGAGAGTTCCAGCTGCCCACAAGTCCAGCCTGAAAAACAAGACAAGGAAACTGGCAACTTCACTAAATTATTTAACAAAAGGACAACAGAATAGGATGGCCAAGGAAAAATTCTTTGAGGTAAAAACAATGACTGCAGATGCTGGAAACCCGATTCTGGATTAGTGGTGCTGGAAGAGCACAGCAGTTCAGGCAGCATCCAAGGAGCTTCGAAATCGACGTTTCGGGCAAAAGCCCTTCATCAGGAAATAATTCTTTGATGAGTTGGCGGCTGATGATAACCAAGAGAAAACAGAAGAGGCAGTGATCACAGAACAACAAAAGAAAATTCAGAAGAAAAAGAGAATGGAACAAGAAGAAAACTAGCAACAGAAGATGCTTGAAACCAAGTACATAGGATATATACTGACAATGAAAGGACTTTGCTCAGACCCTGACATGGTAAAAGCTGTAACAGGGATGCAGAGATCAACAGATATGGAAGTGGTGCAACAATGCTTTAGATTTATGGAATATTTTGCAAAATTCTTGTCTAATTTGTCATCAGAGCATGCACTTCTGGTTGTGGCCCCTATTAAATATTTTATTTGAAACACTTGAAACAGTGTAAAACTAAAGATAAGAATTATAATTTTCCACATCAGGCACAACAAGTACAGTGTTGATGATGAATAACAGTGTGTTCATTCTGTGCTGAGTAAGCCAATTTTAATTGGAATATTCAGCGATTGGAACATTCACCGGATTAAGAATAGAGTGAAGAAAGTAAAAAGGCCCTACTCTTCCACTTGACCTGCACTGAGTGTCTCCTACTAGAAACAACATCAAAGCAAATATTATAGACAACAGGATTATGCTTGGCTACAAAACAGTCAGCATAAATTTAAATAACAAATTCACTGCTTGTTTCCAATAGGGAACCATGTTGGAAAGATGTCCCACTGCTGATAGGGCTACAAATAGTGACAATTCTCCAGCGAGTGCTGCTTTCAGAAATTGATTGTCAATCAGTGAATTTTCTCAAGTGAATATGTTCTGTTTATATACTTTGGAACAGTTCTGTAAACTTGCATTTCATTGAAGCCAATTATTGGATGGGACAATGGAATCTGTTTTTTTCATAGAGATAATTAATCTTGATGCTGACATTGTGCATACTAAAATATTGCATGCCAAGGCAAATTTAACAGTGACTGCACCAATCTGTAGTCATGTCAACTTAGCTCACAAATCTGCTCTTTAGTAATTATAATTAAGATTTCAATGTTAATTGATGTTCTGGTCTCTACTGCGGGATACCATATGATAGCAGGTATGTGACAACTGATTTGAGTGAGGGATTCACAACACAACAGGAGGCTATTTAACCCATAGTATCTGTGTTAGCTCTAAGGAATCATTTCATTTTGAAAACAGGACCCACATTAAGTGTTCCAAATTTGTTGGCTGCTCCATACTGTTCACTAAATCCTTTATAATGACTGTCAGTAGCACATAAATCTATTTTACAACTTGAAAGTCAAATAGCATCTATCTCTGGAGATTTAGTTATTCAGTCCAAACTATTGAACTTTAGCTCACAATTTATGTTGAAATTCTTCATTTTACTTTTTTTATTGCGATTTAAGAGAGAATGTAAATCATGTCGATTAGCTACTTAAGAGGCAATAATGATCCTAGGGCATTCAAAGAGTTACAACAATAGGTTTTTTTTCCTTTTGGTACATGGGTGAAAACCTTTCTCTTTCCAGTAAATAATTAATTTGCTGCCCACACAGAAGTGAATTGGATGAGGGAGTCAGAGAATGGGTACATAATCTCAGCACACTTCCCCTTGCCTTCAGCAGAAGAAGGTAAGGAGTGGGTATGTGGTGGGTGATTAATATTATTGCTGTAATAGTGTAATGACTTAAATACATATTTCATGGTAATATTGTCAGCAGACAATGCTAGGTCAACATTTGACTAGGTTATTTTTAATAGAAAAGTTCATCACCTAGGATTTCTTGATAATGCTAGTCTGCGTATTCAATTAATATAAAATTAGGAGTTGGGATGAGGGTGAGAAGGAGTGTGGAAAGTGATTAGAACAAGAAAACATGAAGGATTATCAAAAGTTCAGAGGGAAGATGAAAAAAGAAATGATTGACATGGTAATAGTATGAATGAGCCAATAAGCTAACATAAAAGGGAATCACAAGTTTTTCAGCCAGACTATAACTATTTTTTAAAGTTAGTATATGAGGGAGTGGCGTCAGTGATTACTAAAGTACTAACTGAATGCTTTGCATTTGACTTTACAAAGAAAAATGTGGCAAAATTCATAATGAAAGACAAAGCAGTTACAATACTGGATGGGATCACAATATATACAGAATGGTTACTAGAAAGATTGAACGTTCTTAAAATTGATAAATAATGAGTATCAGATGGGATACATGTGAGAATACTGAACCATTTCCCTGAGGAATTTCTGCTGGCACTGATCAATATTTTCCAGTCCGCCTTAGATATAACAGTGGTGACCCAATCTTTACAGAACAGTCAGTTTAACCTGAGTGGTGGGAAAACATTTGGAAATGACAATACTGGACAAAATTCACAGTCATTGAGATTAATGGAGATTGGTTATTGAAAGCCAGAATGGATCAATTAAGAGGCAAATAAAATTTAGCTAAATTGATTAAACTTTTTTGTGAGATTTCAGAGATGGTTGTCAAGGGTAACGTGGGTGATGGTTTGCACATAGAGCGGCACGGTGGCCCAGTGGTTAGCACTGCTGCCTCACAGCACCAGAGGCCCGGGTTCAATTCCCGACTCAGGCGACTGACTGTGTGGAGTTTGCACGTTCTCCCCGTGTCTGCGTGGGTTTCCTCCGGGTGCTCCGGTTTCCTTCCACAGTCCAAAAGATGTGCAGGTCAGGTGAATTGGCTATGCTAAATTGCCCATAGTGTAAGGTAAAAAGGGGTACATGTAGAGTGGGTTGCGCTTCGGCGGGTCGGTGTGGACTTGTTGGGCCGAAGGGCCTGTTTCCACACTGTAAGTAATCTAAATCTAAACTTCCAAAAAGTGTTACATAAAGTATCACATACTTAAATTGTTAGCACAGCTGAACCATGTGGTATAAAAGGGTAAATGAGAGCATAAATATGAAGTTTGCTCAGTGAAATGAAACAGTGGGATAATGCATATTGTTTGGTTTAGAGGTGAGTCTACAGCATGGTTTCTGAACAGTTGGTCATAAGAACATTCCTTTTCTTGATATTTATTAATGGCCCAGTCTTGACTGTATAAGGTACACTTTGAAAGTTTTTAGATGATGCCAATTTTGGAAGTGTGCTGAACTGTGAGGAGGATAGTGATAAACTTCGGGAGGATGGTGGCACACTACAGTACGTAATTAGGAAAACTAATGGAATGTCATTATTTATCATGACAAGAATTGAATATAAAAGTAGCGAGGTTAGAATGAGGGACCAACATTTGAACTTCAAAGAAGAGTTATACTGAACTCGAAACATTAACTCTCTTTGTTTTCCATAGATGTCACTAGATCTGCTACTTTCTCTACATGTACTGTTTTTATTTCAGTTTATCATGGCTGTCATCAGTCTTCAATCAAATCAAGACAGACAGCCTTCCTTCAGGGGGTCCCATATCAGTTCGTCAAGAGCAGCCTTTGATACCAGCCTTTGATATAGTCAGTCAGCCACTCAGGGTGGTCAGAGTCAGGGTCTTCTCCACACAATGGATGAGAATCTGAGGTTACACAGCATCTCTGTGACTCTCTGTGCCCTATTGTAAATTAAATTCCTCTTGGACTGAAAATTAGGCAGGTATAAGTGATACAGTGGTTATTTTTGGTGGGAAAGTAATTGAGCTGAGTAATTAGGCAGTGTGAAAGGTATGCAGGGTTAGTGCTGTCAGGGGTTGGGGATGGTGACAGTGAATGGGGGAAGGCAGTAGTGAGAGAGATAGAGCATTAGCTCTAGTTGAAGGGGGTTCAGGGCCAGAATTAGAGTAAGTGAGATGTATCAAAGGGAAGATGATTATATTGATACTGGCGGAGTGGAGAAAGTCATTGACTTTCTTCCTACAGTGCTCGTATTCCTCCAGACAGATGGCACTGATCCAGCTGGCCTCTTTGGACCAGGTTAGTTTTATCTCCTGGCATGGCCTCCACTGCTATTTGGGCGGTTAATAGGCATCAGTAGCATGATTTGTACAAGTTGAGTGGGAAAATGAACAGTAGACGATGTACAATGTGGATAAACGTGAAGTTATCCAATCTGCTGGCATAAATAGGAAAACAGATTGTTATTTGAATGATAATAGAGTCATAGAGTCATAGAAATGTACAGCATGGAAAGAGACCTTTCGGTCCAACTCATCCATGCCGACCATATATCCCAACCTAATCTAGCCCATTTGGCAGCACCCGCCCAATATCCCTCTAAACCCTTCCTAATCATATATCCATCCAGATGTATTTTAAATAATGTAATTGTACAGCCTCCATCACTTCCTCTGGCAGCTCATTCCATACATGCACCACCCTCTGTGTGTAAACATTGCCCCTTAGGTCCCTTTTATATCTTCCCCCTCTCACCCTAAACCTATGTCCTCGTTCTGGATTCCCCCACCCCAGGGAAAAGACCTTGTCTATTTATCCTATCCATGCCCCTCATGATTTTGTAAACCTCTATAAGGTCACCCTTCGGCCTCTGACACTCCAGGGAAAACAGCCCCAGCCTATTCAGCCTCCCTATAGCTCAAATGCTCCAATGCTGGCAACACCCTTGTAGATCTTTTGTGAAGCCTTTCAGGTTTCACAACATCGTTCCAATTGGAAGGAGAGTGGAATTACACGCAATACTCCGAAAGTGTCCTGCACAGCCACAAAATTCTCTCCCAACTCCTATACTCAATGCTCTGACCAATAAATAAAAGCATATCAAACGACTCTACTTTCAAGGAACTATGAACCTGCACTCCAAGGTCTCTTTGTTCAACAACACTCCCTCGGACCTTACCATTAACCATTATAAGTCCTGCTCTGGTTTGCTTTTCCAAAATGCAACACCTCACATTTATCTAACTTAAACTCCATCTGCCACTCCTCAGCTCATTGGCCCATCTGATCAAGATCCCATTGTAATCTGAGGTAACCTTCTTCGCTGTCCATCTCCAATTTTGGTGTCATCTGAAAACTTACTAACTGTACCTCTTATGTTCACATCCAAATCATTTATATAAATGATGAAAACCAGTGGACCCAGCATTGATCCTTGTGGCACACTATTGGTCACAGGCCTCCAGTCTGAAAAGCAACCCTCCACCACTACCCTCTGTCTTTTATCTTTGAGCCAGTTCTGTATCCAAATGGCTAGTTCTACTTGTATTCCATGAGATCTAACCTTGCTAACCAGTCTCCCATAGGGAACCTTGTTGAACGCCTTACTGAAGTCCATATAGATCACATCTACCGCTTTGCCCTCATCAATCCTCTTTGTTACTTCTTCAAAAAACTCAATCAAGTTTGTGAGACATGATTTCCCATACACACCATTATGTCTATCCTGAATCAGTCCTTGTCTTTCCAAATATATGTAAATCCTGCTCCTCAGGATTCCCTCCAACAACTTGCCCATAACTAATTTTTGTCTGATGACCTAATTTAATTGAATCATTTGTTTTGTCCATTGACACCTTGTGAACTGTGAATTGAGGAACCAGGGATTCTCTTAGTCAACAGGATTAAATGTTGTGACAAATAGCATAGGATTCAGGGTCGAATAGATTCAGTAAGAGATAGGTGAATATGTATGATAGTTACTGAAGATAAGCATGTAGGTGCAGCAGGCAGCAAAAAAGGTAAATGGCATGTTGGTCTTCAAAGCTGATGATTTGAGTACAGGAGCGGGAATGTCTTGCAGTAGTTGTACAGAGTCTAGACTAGATTGGTGCTGGAAAAGCACAGCAGGTCAGGCAGCATCCAAGGAGCAGCACCACTCTAATCTAGACTCTGGTTTCCAGCATCTGCAGTCCTTGTTTTTACCTAGTAGTCGTACAGAGCCTTGGTGAGACCACACCTAGGATAGCGTATGCAGTTTTGATCTCTTTGTCTGATGAAGGATATTCTGGCTATGGAGGAAGTCCAATAAAGGTTTATCAGACTGACTACTGGAGTGACATAACTTACATATGAAGAAAGACTGCATCAGTTCGGACTGTGTTCACTGGATTTTAGAGAAATGTGGGAGAATCTTATATGTAAGTATAAAATTCTAACAGGACTGGACAGGATGGATGTTTCAAATGATGTGGAGTCCAGAACCTGGGGCCAGTCTAATAATCTCAAGGAAGCCATTTATGGTTGATACAAAGAGAAACTTCTTTACCCAGAAAATGCTGAACCTGCGGAATTCTCTGGCACGGAAAGCAGTTGAGACCAAAGCATTGAATGTTTGCAAGGAGTTATGTATAATTCTTAGGGCTAAAGGGTTCAAAAGGTATGCGGAGAAAATGGGAACAGGGAGCTGAAATAAATAATCATTATTGATCATGTTGAATGGCAGGGCAGGCTCGGAAGACCAAATGACCGGTCTTGTTTTCGGTGTTGCAGTGTTTAACTTTAAATCACTGATGGTGTTTTCAGCATATTGATCAGTAGAATTTACAAGCAGGTTACACACTTTGCCAGTAAAACGTAATTGGAATTGGAAGGCAGCAAAAACATTATAAATTTCAGATGAATCCATTTTACCTCACAAACGCAGATAATGGCATCTTGTTTTAAACTGCTTGGTTTCCTGATAGTTGTTGCTACAGGGAAGAATACTGTGATTGACTTTTAGTATGTTTAGGTGGTTGATCATATTGAGGTCTGCAGTGAGGTGCTTCCAACGGTCGCCGTGTTCTTAGATCAGGAAAGGTGGGAAGGGAGTGAAAAAAAGTTATCCATCATTCCTGGTACTGATCAGTCACTAGTTTCCTCTTGTTGGAAATGCTACATTTCAAGGAAATGTGTGATCCAAGAATAGATTTGATTGTGAAGTTCCCCACAGGTGAACAGTTTGTCAACCATTTCTACCAATGGCACACACATAAAACAGATACCAACGAGACTGCAAAGAGCTCAGAAATTTTGACAGCATCTGTCATGACAAAATTTGGGCTGGGTGGTAGAATGATGGTTGGAATGTGGAAGGAAATGTGAAATTCTCATGATTGGAAATTCCACACTTTTCCATTGTAGAATCTTGTTGATCAGGTAAAAACAGATAAAAATAGTGACTTTCACAGTTTTTACCTGGCTGAATTATCAACACATCAGGTGAAGCCAGGGAAATACTGCTTCAGGGATAAGAAGGTTATTCAACAAAGAGAGGGGTAGTTTGCTGCTCTCACCAATATTTGTCGCTCAGGCATCATCAGTAGAATTTGAAAGACGAGGGGTGACTCGACCTGAAAAGTTCACTCCAAATCCGCTTCACAGACGCTGCCAGACCTGCTGAGCTTTCCTGGCAAATTGTTTTTCCTTCTGATTTACAACATCTGTGATTCTTTCGGTTGTTATTCGGCCATTTATTTCATTGACTTTATTTGTTTTCTCAAAGAATATAAAGAGGGATTAAGCAGAGAGTGGACACCACAAGGACTGGAGAGCATCATGAACTCTAAAAATGACACGTTAATTTAAATTTCCTCGGGAAGTTGTTTTTGTTACAGTGTCACTTCAATGAATTTGTTTATTTGCTCAATGGACATCTGAAAGGATATAAAAAGTGACTGGTAACAAAGATCTATAAGATTGCTTTCAGTGAAGAAGCCAACCATCAATGATAAAACTCTACATTTTGTTTCCTACTTCACTATTTTGCTTGGATCCAATTTAACAGAGGTGACTGACTGGCATATCACATCCGGAATTGACACATTTCTGAAGGTGGCTGACATTAGCAATAACTGTTTCAATGAAAAATAATCCAGGAAGAGGATTCTGCAGTGGATTGATCCATTAATAAAGTCAATATCAAACAATGGTGGGAGGAAAGAGCAGCATTGATATTCTTTAGGAGATCCAACAGTGCTGTCATCAGTTGTAACTTAAGGAAACAAATAGATCTTTAAAATTGTGCTTTTGTTTTTAAAGAAAGCTCTAGATTTATTTTGGCTTAACATTTTATCCCTCTCACTTGCCCATTTAAGTACTGAATGCATTGACTAATGCAAAGGCACGACTGCAGCAATCTGGCTATTATTCATGCGTAAGAATAAACAGACAATGTGACAGCTTGCATCAGCCAAACATTATGGCTGAGCCCAAACAAGTCCTTAACTGACCGCCACATATGATCACACTTTACAACAGGGTCAGTGAACAGAATTATGGAGCAATAGACCAAAGGTGTTAAATGCAGACCATGGAACATACACCACTAAAGCAAAGGCTGCAGGCACCTGCTGGATCCAGTTTCCTCTTCCTATCACAGGCATTAATGAGAATAGAACTATTTTTATCTAAATAGAACTGCAGCTATAAAATGAAAATTATGACACTCCCTGTCAATTTGGAACAGGCTTACTACTTCCAGAGTGCAGGTCTGCTGCTGAATACAGTTAGATTAGTTTAATAACAGAAGCAAACATGCTCAGCATATATTATAAATAGTTACAGGTAGAAGGTGATTTCAGGGTTATAACACAATTTCTGAATACAGATAACTTCCATAAACATGTTTGGCAACATCTGAACTGTTCAAGTGAATATACCTCAGCATCTGACTGTTAATTCCTGATAAACATTTTGCTCATTCAACTTCTCAATGTCCTGCACTGTTAAGTATTGACCATTTACCCACATGTTTGCAACGTTCATTATCACCTAGTGACCATTGGGCTAGATTATTGTGAGATCCCTGGCAATAAGGTGGTAGGCAGACAAAGGTGGAGCCAATCTGAAGCCAAGCTGTCACTATGTCACATGACAAATGTTGAAACCAAAGATATTTTTAAAGACTCAGAGTGATCAGCCAGTGCCAATCAAAGCTTTATCTTTCAGCAGAGCTCTGCCTTGTTCAACTTTGTTGTGAATTTGACCTTCTAACGTAAGCAGCAGCACAGTCTATTTATTCCCAAAGTCATATTTGAGTTTCACCATGGGAGGTTACAAAGCCCTTCACTGTTAGCTGATGAACTGGGTGTAGAATTATAGTCAATTTGTAAGTAATATTTGCTTATGTGACTGGAAAGTTGGATCATCTCCATTAAGCTTTGCAGTTTTAAAAAAAAGTGCTGAATACTTTACAAATTTATTTTAAAGGCTGCCTTTGATAAGCTTAAAAGTGGAGAACGCCAGCAATCAGAGATGACCGGGCAGATTCAGAATCAGCAGTGAAATGGTGCTGACCTTGGAGTTTTTGACAGCTCAGAGACTGTCTGAATGAGAGGTGAACAGAGATTTTAAAAAAGTAAACTTTTAACTACTACTGTTAAAATAAGAAATTGGTGACTGGCAGTTAGCAAATAAAAACTGGCTTCTGTCCCAAAATGAGCTGCCACAAGAATAGTCAGTTTACTGCTAGAAAGCAACTTACAATATATTCAATGTATTCTGGCATTGCAGTTCATTTCTTTCATGTACTGAACATCTTTTTCTCAGAACTAGAGAAATACTGTACTTCTGAAGCATCTAACTTTCCTTTTCTCTTTTTTTCTTTCTTCTAAATTAACTTATTTATTATTTGATTTGACTTTGCGTTAGTGATGATAATATCTCTGATACACACAGAGTTTCTCATACATTATTGCTTCATTAGCAACCAGCAGGGGCAAGTAAAATGTTTACATTTACAAAAGATATTCTTTTATTATCTGGTTTATAGTCTGTTGTCTTGTATTTGCACATTTTTCAATTATTACTGATTCCTCTGAATTCAGGCTCAGCAAGGAATCTCACTTGGTGCTGGCATAAAAGTCAGAAACAGCAGTGTATTGTTGAGTATGTCCATCAATTTAGTTCATTTTGTCTAATAAATTATGTATTTATTAGACATTCCTTATTATTAGCATTATGTTTTCTCATGCTATTATTATACTCTCAGACTAGATTTGTAGTGCTTCTGAAACATTTTTGGCCTAACAGTTTCCCTGAAGGCTTAGCGAGTAAATCTACTCTTGGTGCGATATATTCCTTGAAGCTAAAAATGTCCTAAACTAAATTCAGATCTACTTATAATCAGCAAGTTTTAAGATAGTTTTGGAAAAGGATAGGACTGGTCCTTAAGTGAAAGTACTAACTTCGAGGAAGTCTAATTACAACAGTATTAGGCAGGAATTTGAAAAATTGGATTGGAGGTAGCTGTTTCAAGGTATGATTTGGAGATGCCGGTGTTGGACTGGGGTGTACAAAGTTAAAAATCACACAACACCAGGTTATAGTCCAACAGGTTTAATTGGAAGCACACTAGCTTTCGGAGCGACGGTGACAATCACCTGATGAAGGAGCGTCGCTCCGAAAGCTAGTGTGCTTCCAATTAAACCTGTTGGACTATAACCTGGTGTTGTATGATTTTTAACTTTGTTTCAAGGTAAATCTACATCTAACATGTGGAAGTCTTATAAAAGCCAATTGACTAAAGTTCAGGATTAGTAT